>NC_083110.1:49924752-50224752 GCF_949774975.1 Lagenorhynchus albirostris | reverse complement strand
AATTTTTTGTAGACATTGGAACCTGCTCTTTTGACCCCTGTAGTTACTGTTTTCCCTTTCTGTGTCCGTCCTAGGTCTGGCTTTCTGCCTTTTACCTCACACACTGCTAAACTGTATAATCACTCCTTTTAAGAGTGCATATGGTGGGGGCTTCCCTGGTGATGCAGTGGTTAAGAATCCGCCTGCCAATTCAGGGGACACGGGTTCAAGCCCTGGACTGGGAAGATCCCACATGCCATGGAGCAACTAAGCCCGTGCACCACAACTACTGAGCCTACACTCTAGAGCCTGTGAGCCACTACTGAGCCCACGTGCCACAACTACTGAAGCCCATGTGCCTAGAGCCCGTGCTCTGCAACAAAAGAAGCCACCGCAATGAGAAGCCGGCACACTGCAACGAAGAGTAGCCCCTGCTCGCTACAACTAGAGAAGGCCCACACACAGCAACAAAGACCCACCGCAGCCAAAAATAAATAAATAAAATAAATAAATTTATATAAATAAATAAATAAAAGTGCATATGGGGACTTCCCTGGTGGTCAAGTGGTAAGGAATCTGCTTTCCAGTGCAGGGGATGCAGGTTCGATGCCTGGTCAGGTAACTAAGATCCACATGCTGTGGGGCAACTAAGCCCATGTGCCTCAAGTAGAGAAACCACGTGCTGCAACTACAGAGCTCAGGTGCTCTGGAACCCGCGTGCCACAACTATAGAGCCCACATGCCCTGGAGCCTGCATGCCACAATAAATAAATAAATAATAAATGTTAAAAAAAAAAAGTGCATGTGTACTTAGCTCTGAACTGTTTACCACAGTCAGAAGTGGTAGCAATAGGCATTTGTACTTTTTGTCCAGTTGACCCCTTCAGCATTCACCCAGCTAGATCTGGCCTCAGTATGAAGGTCATTTCAGGTGAATAAGATTCCAAGAGCCATGTTTCCCTATGTTTGATAAACTGGGCCTCTTATCGGACCTGTGTGGCAAACAGTTGAGAAGAGCTGTGAAGGAAGGTTGGAGGTGGCATGGAGCGGGAAGAGACTATGAAATTGCTGGGTCGCGCCTCAAGTTGTCATGCTCATCTAATTTTTGAGCATCTCTCAGAGCAGGTCAAACTATTTTTTGCTTTCTTTTTTTTTTTTTTTTTTTTTTTTTTGCGGTATGCGGTCCTCGCACTGTTGTGGCCTCTCCCTTTGCGGAGCACAGGCTCTGGACGCGCAGGCTCAGAGGCCATGGCTCATGGGCCCAGCCGCTCCACGGCATGTGTGCTCTTCCTGGACTGGGGCACGGACCCGTGTCCCTTGCATCGGCAGGCAGACTCTCAACCACTGCGCCACTGGGGAAGCCCCATTTTTTGCTTTCTTAAAAACTTCTCAAGAACCTTAGCTTCGTTTGCTGTTATACAGCAAGGAAAAATATGATCTGATAAAAAGTTTAAAGTGATTGGAAGTCATTCTCCTGAAGGAAAAGATGAGGGTCAGGATTTCTTTGTGTACGGCTATATCCTCTAAATTCTTGAGAATTTCTTTCATGGAAGACTGGGTTTAACAATAATGTTAAAAAATATTAAAATTCATAGCAGGTGCTGATCAATTTTTTTTTTTTTTCTGAAGACCGAAAAGCAAGAGAGAGTTCAACTTTGTAAGGACTTTAGGTTGGCTATAAGGAGCATTTGCTTGCTATTGAGGGACTGAAGGAGAGTCTACAATCAACGTTTTCCAGAGAGCTGCAAATATGATAGTCTCATTTGGGATGGTTAAAATTTACCATTGACTGAAGGACTTGCTACCTACTGAAGATGGGATGAAAATCTGCGTTTGAAAAGTTTTTTTTTTTCTCTTCCCCATAGGTTAGCGACATTGATTTTCTTTTATTTGGGAAAGGTTTTAATCTTCGGGCAAATGTTTGTCAAGCTGCTCGGTACTATAGTAAAGTTCAGTTTGATACAGGAACCTCATGCTTTTGATAGGTTCTGACAAATAACAGCAGTAATTGGTTTAGAACTATAAATTCCTAGACTTCTACTTTGTGATACATAGAAATTTTATATTACTAGTCATCTAACTGTTTCCTGCCCCTATCTAGTGTTTGTTATTAAATGTTTTGTCTGTTATTTCTGGTACTCTTAAGCATATTCTGAGCTTGAACTCACTACATGTTGATCTTTTGGATATATTGCCTCTGAGTTTTACTCAGGGCTGGCAGGTTCTATAGATCCTTATGTTTCATTAGTAGTGGTGTCCTTCATAGAAATCAGGGATCAGGAAACGACTGTGCCAAAATAGACCATGCATGGATGAGATGCAATTAAAGGAGCAGAACAGAAATTTTGAGGAAATTGAGGGATAGGAAAGAAATCTCAAAATCAGAAATTATTTTATAGAATATACACTGAGATGATTACTTGGTTCTTTTAACATACTCACTATGCATTTACCCTGTAGGAGGCATGTGTGTATAGTTGGGTGGGGGAGAGGCAAGAACATATATTAAAAGGGACCTACCTCAGAAGCACAATATTGGTCAAAGAAAGCAAGTTGCAGAACAGTATGCGTATTTTTACATTTAGGAAAAACATAAAACAATATATATTTTCTATGTATATGTGTGTCTATGTCCATATATATATATGTATGTGTGTGTGTGTGTGTGTGTGTGTGTGTGTGTGTGTGTATATATTTTAACATCTGAAAGAATATGTGCCAAATGTATATAATGGTCTGAAGAGAGTGCAAGAAGGCAGGAGGATTGGAGACTTTTGCTTTTTCTATAATAATCATTGTGTGTGTGTTTGAGAAGAATACGTTCATATTTTAATTATGTAATTAAATATCCATTTAAAAATAAAGAATATTCATTACCCTTAAACAATGTTTATAGTGTAGGTGGGGAACTGAGATAGTTTTAAATAATGTAAACTAATTAGAAAATAAAAGCAGTAGGGTAGAAATTCAGGAATGGCTAGTTTTGTGGGTTAATTCTCTTTTATGGGTTGAATACACTTAACTTTGAAATGTTTTATCCATATGTACATATATTGAAGCCATATGATAAATAGAAAAACCTTCCTTCAGGAATTCCTCCTCTTTTTTTTCTGTATCATTTCACAACCGCATTTATCCTTTGCTAATAACACTTTCAAACATCTATCCTCCTTTTGACTTTTTATCTTGTCTGTGCCCCTTTGTTCCCAGCCAGGCTCCCATTGTTTATGGGACACACGGCAACTGATCAGTGTAGAGCATTGGAGCATTACTGGTGTGGACTTGAAAGTCACAGACCTGGGTTCACATCCTGACTTCTGACCAGCTTTGTGACTTTGAGCAGTTATATAACCATGATTAATTTTATCATTTGGTTCCAGAGCTGCTTTTTTCTTCAGATGTTCTTGGCCCCTTGCAGTTTTGACCTTATATCTCTAGGAGAGGAAATGTCTGGGGATAAGCCAGAAAGGGTAGAAAAGAGTCCTGGATTTCTCTCCCAAGAAAAAGGCAGGTGAATGGGGTAGGGCTGGTAGAGGCAGGCCTGGGGCTGTCCTGGAGGGTAGATAAAGCTACTACTTGAATTTAACTGGTTGTCAGTAGAACAAGGGTCATTGACCAAGGGCAAGTGAGGGTTAGGTTGCCTGTGTGGAAGGGTGGGATAAAAGAGTCCTGTCTCTGATTGTGTCAGTATTAGGCTGAAGTGGGTGTTTGTGAAAAGCATTTAAGGTGAAGAGAGTAGGAGGAAGTCAAGGAAGCAGTACACTGGGAGTCCTTAAGAGCACAGTCTGGATTTAGCTGAGTCCTGGCTCTGCCTCTTACTAGCCTTGTAACCTTGAGCCAGTTACTTATCTCTTCAAGATTTAATTGCTTAATTTATAAAATGGGGATAAAAGTTACCTACCTCATAGAGTTGTGAGGGAATACATTTAGCATTCTTAGAACAGTGCCAGGCACGTATTAAGTACTTGATAAATTTATAAATATTAAGTCAAGCTAGGGGAAGAAGGAAAGCAGGCCTAATGAACTGTATAGTGGGGGTGGCTGCCTCTTTGTACATCTAACTGATGACATCTGTCCTTCGTTATCTCCAGATAAAAGAGTCAATAATAGGAATCATTATTTTTTTTTTCCGGTACGCGGGCCTCTCACTGTTGTAGCCTCTCCCGCTGCGGAGCACAGGCTCTGGACGCGCAGGCTCAGTGGCCATGGCTCACGGGCCCAGCCGCTCCACAGCATGTGGGATCCTCCCGGACCGGGGCACGAACCCGTGTCCCCTGCATCGGCTGGTGGACTTTCAACCACTGCGCCACCAGGGAAGCCCAAGGAATCATTATTTATACATGTTCTAATACTTCCTGATGTGTTTGCTTGTTCAAAACACACTTAAAAAGATGTTTTCCTTATTTGTTATTCCCTATACCTGGAAACAAAACTTATGAAAAAGAAAGACTTTAAATGATTATTTGCCACTTGTAACCTTTGCTGTTAAATGATAAATTGCGGGCTTGTTTTCTCTATGCATAGTTTCTGTTGAATTTCACTGCAGATGTTTTAGTTTTTCTGTCTTTTTTGTTTTTTCTTTCCAGTTAATCAGTTATTTCAGCAACATTTACTACTTACAAAACTAAGAAGGATGAATCGTATACAAATATAAATTGATGAAACATAGAATTAATTTTAGTGAGAAAATAAGTTTCTCAGTACTTATTGAAGTTTGTTCAGTTAAGAAGCCTACGCAAATTCTATTGTGCATTTCACGTGTTTCATCTGTTGAGCACTAGTGAACCCTGTTAGGTTAGCATCCATGAACCTCTAGGTTCTAAAATCTATGTTCCAGTACCCTGAGGTAGCATCACAGAAGTCTCTTGGTGTTTTCCCTAATATTCCAGTAGCCACCACAGTACAGATGCCTTGTTGTACGTTTGTCATATAGCACTGAAAACAACCATAAAAAGAGAATTATCACCCCCATTTTATAAATGTAGATAATCAAGGCTTAGAAACTTGTTCAGAGTGACATGCCAGCAAGTGGCAGAGCCAGAATTTGAAAATTAGATGTCTGATTTCAAAGTTTGTCCTTTTAAAAACTAGGCCACCACCTGCTTCTCTCACCCACAATCAGTTGGAAGACTGCAAAGCTGACCCTTGGCAAAGTGGCCGGGCTTGTTTATTTCTTGCTGCTATCTAGTCTCTCCCATCACTTTACTGTCCCATTTTTGTGATCAGATTCATAAATGTAAAGGCTTAACTTGAAGAATCATCCAGTCCAGTGGCTCTCGAATCTAGCCAGTCATAGGAATCACCAGGACATTAATTTCTTTTAAAATTACAGTTAAGTTGGTTTTAGCCAGAGCCCAGGAACCTGCATTTTAACCATTCTACATGTGATTTTAACAGTCTGACAGGTTTGGGAACCACTTCAATTACATGAATCCCCTCCAAATACCCCCAGCAATTTTCCTGACAGGTAGTCATCTAATATCTGATAGTCTTCTGACAGGAACTCACTACCACCTTGCCAGGAAGGTTATTTCATTGGTAATTAGATGCAATGCTATGCTTCTATAGGGCTTTCATTTACTGTTCCATATGGATTGGATTAACTTCTTTGGACAGATTTTTATACTCCTTAGATACTGGCTTGGATGTCAGATCCACATTTGAATCTTCTCTGAACCTTACCTTCCTTGTGTAAAAGGAGTATGTTATTATCTACCTTGAAGGATAATATCAAGAGTTAAATGAAAAAAATAAACTGTTCTGGCTGGAAAGGTACTAAAATCAGCCAGATTTTTTTTTAGTTTTATAAAAAACTATAGTTTTTTTTATAGTTCCAAACAGCCTTTTTTTTATAGTTCCTTCACCTCATCAGCCTTTTTGGAAATAGTCCCACATCTGCAGGGTTCTAGTTAGAAGTGTGGATATGTATGATAGAAGGCGCTTAGACACATTCTGGGATTGTCAGTGCCAGAAATAGGCTGTCATTTTGACTACTCATCAGCACACTTTTTTACCTCTGGCTTTTTCTTTGGACAGAGAATGTGATACTCATTCTTAGGGGTACAAACTTGCATTTCTGGAAATTCAGCTTTACTCCATAAGTAATTGGAGTTTCCACTGATAACTTGAACCTAAAGCAAAACAAATGATGAGCAGCAAGACCCTAAAGGCAAAAGAAAAGACCTTCTTCAATTATATAGAGACCAAAACGGAGAACCAAAGAAAATATTCCATGTCTCTTCCTTATCCATCAGTAGAGATAGGTAACTGCTGAGTGTTAGTTAAAAAGGAAAAAAAATGGGGTGGAGGTAGAAAGGAGTTGGAGGGCAGCAGTAAAGAAAGAAACGTTGAGCACTTGCTTTTTGTCAAACATGATGTGAGTAAAATGAATACTTAAGTAATTTCACCCTAATCCTCACAGGTAAGATCCCATTTTACCAATGAGAATACTGAAGACATTGAGAATAACTAAGACAAGCCTCATGCCTGGTTAAATGTCAGGTCCAGATTCAAGACACCTAGGATTTTACAGAATGTGATTTAAAAAAAAATGTATTATACACACACAAATATATGTTCTTTAAGAAATAGATGTGACTTAGTTTTTATTGTATACATTCCTTTGTTGAAACACCTGTCATGCTCTAATTTTAATTGGTTATGTCTCCCTCTACCAGTTACTTAAAAACAGGGACTAGGTTATAACATTCATCTCTGAATCACCAGGGCCCAGCCCTACACTTGTGCATTAAAGGCTTGTAAAAATGAAATATCTCTCTGTGGCATTTGATAACATCTGTGCCCTCCACCCCTACTCTTCATGTGTGAGTCAAAAAAATATATATATACTATTGGAAGGGATGTTATAAATAATCTAGCTCAATCCTTTCATTTGTATAAAGGGAGGAATTTCAGGCACAGACTAGAGATCATGATGTACCCAAAAGCTCCTAATTGATTGTAGTTCTAGCACTCTTGCGTTCTGGTTCTCTATTCAGGGCTCTTCTTCAGACCTGCATCCAAACTTACTGCATTCATTCATTCAGTAACCCTCTGGGTTCCTCCTCTGTGCTCAGAGCTGAGGAAGTGCCACCTTCCTTTCTGCCTCCCTGGATGGATATACAGCCATGCTTTCCAGAAACCAGAAGAAAACAGCTTCCCAAGATTTTAAGGCTTAAACTAGAAAATGATCACTGTAGCTGAGATTTTTACCTGTTGTATCCCTTTTTGCTCATCAAGGCAGTCATTCTGTTATTCTGTTGCTCATAGGGGAGGAGAAGTGATCATTTGCAAAACTGGATAAACTTTTCAAGAGCCTGAAAATAATCTCTCGTTGCTGTGGTTTGATTTGGTGTGGTTTTTGATGTTTATGACTGTATTGCTTTTCTTTAGCAAAAGCAAACTAAATCTGTTCTATAGTATTAAGTTAGGCCATGAACTGCATTTCCTTTTAGGCTCAGACTACTAAAAATAATTTGTAGGTGTTGCTCTCCCATGGGCTTGAGTGAAATGCAGTAGAACAATTTATTTCTTCACTTAGTTTGTGTTAGCTCTCTGTTTTCAAAATGTTTTTGAATCTAACATCATGAAAACATACTACCTTGGGTTAAAGTTTTTTTCCTGTGAGTGCTTTTCAAAAGGTAGTTTTAGTACTTTGGACATATTTTAATTTTTATAAAGTATATGTAATGTATGGAACTTATCAGTAATAATTATTAAAGATACCCAATAAAATTACATTGAAACTACAGTCACCTTTTGATTTTTCAGGGAAGTGATTCTGTTTGTAGACTGAGAGTTCTTAGTTATGGTCTTCCTCTAGGGAAAAAAAAATCTATTCATTTGAATAGAGTATTCAGTTGATAGTAGAGGGAGGGGGGTGAAGCGTGGAGGGCAAAGCCAATTCACTTGACTCTTCCTTTTGAATTTACTTTTTTAGTTCATTTGAGAGAAAATTAGTCTGAAGTACTGGGACATATATATTAAATAATTATTAGGGTAAAGGATACAATTTAATTAATTATGGAAACTTGTATTAAACTTAATGTTGCCAAGTCATTATTCTTAATGAAAAGAATGTATTATTAAAACTACCTGGAATTTTGACTCATGTCATCAATCCATGGCAAGAAGCAAATGATATGGTTATTAATTTTATGAACTAATTTTATGTATTGTCTTGTTCTGTTTTTATTTTTAGGACCGGAGTAGGCCCTATGACACTTTTAACTTGCACTCGTTGGAGAACTCCTTAATGGATATGATAAGGACTGATCATGAGCCTCTGAAAGGTAAACACTACCCTCCCAGTGGCCCACCAATGAGTTTCGCTGATATAATGTGGAGGAATCATTTTGCAGGTTAGGAATATTCATATGTCCATTCCTTGCTTGGTGTTTTAAACAAAAATCAGCTTTTTAATAATTGTGGTTTTGTTTTTGTTTCTTTTTTGTTTGTTTGTTTTTGTTTGCTTCTGTAAAGCATTGTGGAATGTATTTAAAGTTGATTTTTTTTAAACCTGGGTTCAGCTACCTACCATAATCAAGGTTGTTTGCTTTAATCATAAAGTCTGGCAGAAGCATGTGTTGGGTAGCTGAGGTCGTGGTTTATAGCATGAGACCAGAAGCCAAATTTTTGGGGCTTTGTGCATTTGAAATGTTTAGCTGAACCTGGATAATTCATTTAAGTCCAAGTATACTGCAAGGAAGTATGAGATTTAATCTCCAAAGACTACTTCAGAAAACTTTGTAGAAAAGCGTTTCATTTTATTAAAATACAATCACTTTCCTAGTGTAGGAAATAACGCTACACAGACTTAAGAGCAGACAATGACCCTTTGCATTCTCTAAGGCTAAACACAAGGAAAATGTTTTGGGTTAAATATAAGGCAGAAAGTCCCAAGGTCAGCAATATTAGGACTTCCTATATTTAGAGCCCGTGTAAATTCAGGATAGAGGCTGATGTTACATTCATGATTACAGATAGTTCTTATTATGCGGTATAGGACTTTTCAGGGGCCCTGTGATATTTTAAAATACTGAAATGGAAATTTTCTGTGGAAATAGCCACTGTACTTGGGTTTAGAGCCTAACTATCTGAAAACTGGAAGCGTTAGCCACAAGGATGCCTGTCTTATATGAACCCTTATGTCCTCTAGAGTTGTGAGGAATTTGATCCCCTCTGGTTCTCTGCAGGCTTTTATATAGGGTATGACTGACTGTGAACCTGATAGTCATTTCCTCATGCCACACCAAAAATCTATTTCATCATTTTCTTGTCACACTCATGATTTTCTGCTGCTTTCCTCAATTTCCAGTGAAAAGAAAGTAGTTAACAGGCTATGAAGAAAATAAAAGATTTTGAGAAAAGCTATATTTTAAGTCCTTCAGAAGTAGGAAAAAAGGCCTCTCATTTAGTCATTGTTATATTTAGTCACTGTTACCACATCTTTCTTCAGTAAAGATTAGGTACATGGTAATTTCACTTAGAAGTGAGAATGGTGTTTAAAAAAAAACTCAGAAAACAATATTCACAGACTGTTTTGTGTTTTTAGTATCTTCTAAGGCTACATTTGTCTTCCTTCTCTACCGCGAACAGCTGTAAGCCCATCCTAATTATTCTAAAATATTCAGTCCTTGTTCTTTATGCATACCTGTTTTATCTTGGTCTGTATTCTTCTAGCAATAAAAGATTATGAAAGGATCTTAGATTATAGTCTGTAAAATAATTTTCTAGAATTTTTTGAATATTGATTAAGCAGGAGCTGTTCTGCCCTGTTGAGAGTGGCACTGTCAAAGTGTAAGGAGGGTACTTCACTATGGGATAATGTAAATACCTTATTCTACTTGTGATGGCTCCTTTTTAATTTTATGTCCAGCTACCTCTGCATAAATTTCTCCACTACACTTGCAAATGTGAGGTTTCATCTATAAAAGCCTTCTGAATTGTACTTATACATATAATATGTCCTAATAAGTTGGAAGGCACTTAACATGTACTTTTTTACAGCCTCAATATGGTTACAACCACCCACATTGATTTCCTATGAATGGACTACTTCCCGTGGTCAGTTACATCACCATGTTATTGTCCTCTGGTTAGGGTGTTTGAACTTCAGGCTTCCCTTTTCCAGCTGGGAGACTTTTACATTTGGTTTATGGCACCATGTGTTTGATCCTTATTACTTCTAAAAACATAATTATGATGCTAGCGTTTTAAGGGAAAGATTTTCAGTAATATTTGATTTTGAAAAATGGAGCAAAGTATAATAACTAAAAGATAACTTAAAAATAAAAGAAACATTGTCATGATGTATCTTTTAAAATATTTTCCATATAATAAACATTATGTTTTTACCTTGTCTTTATAATTTATTGATAGACCTTAACTTTGGACTCTTAGGTTGTTTCCAGCTTTTTCTCCATTATAGGTAATGCTGCCATGGATGAGTTCTTGCACGTAGCTTTTTCTTAAGGTAAATTCATAGAGAGGGTCTCTGGCTCAAAAGATGTAAATGTCTAGGTGAATTGAGCTTTAAGAGAAAGGTGGTAGGATAGGGGAACTACCACATGGCTTCTGTATGAGTCTGTCCAGAAACACTTCCCCCTATCCATCCTGTTCTTCCTCCTAGCTTTAATATCCTCTTGTTTTACTTGAACATTATTTTGAGGGTCTTAAAATTCAAGTTAGAGAGTCATTGTTTTTTTGTGTGCTTATTTGTTTTGGTGTTTTCTTATGGATTTAGGTTTTCTTTAGAAAAAAATACATTCTTGCTCATTGTAAGAAATTCAAGTAGTACATAAAAAGACAAAAAGGAAAGTGAAAAAACCACCTGAGACTTACTACCTAGAGATAACAAAGATTATTATTTTTATTAATATTCTTCCAGACATTTTATATTCTCTGTATAGGAAATGAAATTTCAACTCAGCCTTTCTGACTTTGTAGTCATTCAAACCTGGGTTTGAATTCTGGTTCTGCCTTTAGTTAGCTATTGATCTAGATAAATTAGCCTCTTTAAAGACTTAGTGTCTTCATCATTAAAATAAAGCACCTACTTCATAGAGTGGGTGTGAAGGTGAGATAAAGTCCCTGACACTAGAAACTGCTCAAAAGTTATCTGTGATTTTTTTACCAGCAGTGGTAGTGGTGTGCCTACTGCCTGGCCTGGGTAATAAAGTAAACCTTTATATCCCTACAATATTTACTTCCTTCCAGCTAGACTGCAGCTAAATGTTGAAAGCTTTCGAATGCAAGTTGTCAAAATTGTGTATTTGCCATAGATACAAATAGTGATTCTTGAAGGATAAACATTCTGTCATTATCAAAAACCACCTAAAGGAGAAAGAAAAATAATCCTCCTAAGTTTTGTTGGCTTTACAAAATTTTATACCTGAATAGTGTGAAGAAAGTATAATAAAGTAGAATATCACATTCATGAAAAATAAAAGTACTTCATGATGTACTTAAAGTGAACATGGTGAAAATAAGTTCACAGTGATATTTCATTGTATAAATGTATTCAATAAGAAATCCCTTTATTCAACTGTTCTCTTGATTCAGGCAGAAAAAGGGTTAGTGGGAGAAATGACCGAATAGGAAGTTTAGGAAGTAATAAAACTTGTTTTAGTAAAGAGCTTTAACAGTTTTCCAATCATATTTCTACCTATACTAGATCAGCCTTAAAGATGTTTGTAGGAAATTAAAAAATTTTTTAAATTAAAAAAAACCTCCTCCCCATGTTAAAAATGTCAAGTAATGTAGAGAAAAAGTCAAACTGAGCTTTTTTCACAGAACCCTGAGGAATGTCTTCTGCAGTGTTGCTCAGATCACAGAACACTTATTTAAACAAAAATTAATTTAAATAAAATAAAAACTAATTTTGGGGGGGCTTCTTAGATCTCAAACTACAGTTCTTGATTGTAGCAGAATAACATTTTAATAATTACTTGTTGTCTCTTACCATAACTTAGGTATGACTTTTCTCCTGTCTTTCATTTGAGAAAATGTCTCCAGGAAATGAGAAGAAGGGTTTTGAGAAGGGTGATGAACTAATAAAAACTATCCCTTATTTCTTTTCTAAGTACAGAAATCCTTGGGTCAGTAGAGGTATGAGTGAGGCCTGGGTGGGAAGAATTGTCCTCTGCCCTCTTTTCTAGTGGATGCAGGGAAAGCCAACTCTCCTCATGATTATGAGGATTAGGGGGATTTCTGGCATCGGGAGAGTTAGGATTGGGAAAGGGGAAAATGTTCCTCCCTGCACCCTCCTTACAACTGTCCCCCGGCTTGCTACCGATGATGAGGGTTCACCTAGCCACTGGGGAACCCCTCTGAAAACCCAGGGACGTAAGGTTTGATTATTCATACCCTCTCTTGGGATTATTATTCAAAGAGGACAAAGTGATGAGAGAGAAGAATAATAGGGAAAAACCAAAACAGTGCATTGGGCAGGGTAGGTGACATTATGAAGCAAGGTCCCATTGCCTGGCTGGGGTAGTACAATATAGCAGAGTCCTTGGCAAAAAACAGGGAGGAACCACCTTTTTCTCATCCTGTGTAGTCTCCCTGTTATAACAGAAGAGTAGGCTTGGCTGGGCACTTGGGGGTAGTGCCTGATGAAACATTTTTGTATATTTGAATTTTCTCTTCCTTCACCATTCATGGAACTGAAATTTGAAAAATGAAAAGAGCAGGTGTCAGCTGAGAACTGATATCGAAGGGTTTGTTTTTCAAATGTATACTGAATCTGGGAAAAAATAGCAGCTATCCTCTGATAATAGTGCTTTAAAACATTTAAATTGACAGAAACTTGTAAGAAATAATGCCATCCCTTTGGTATTATAGAGGCATTTTTCTTTATTCATCATAATTTAAACTTAGTATTACAGAGCCTTTCAGAAAATTGGTCCCTTTTGTGGAATGCTGAGGTCACCTTGTTTTAGAAAAAGTGCACCTTCCTTACATTTAGTTTATTCAGAAAAATATACAGTCTCTTTACGTACTTGAATTATTACTCCAGTTGTAATTTTGTACTACCTCCCTTTGGCCCATATCAGTCTGCTTGTATAAAAGTTTGCAGATCCCAGAAACTGTTAGGGCATAGGTTCGAAGTTAGCAAGAAGTCATTGTTCCTCTTCTATACAAAAGAGAAGACAACAGATAGAAGTTGAGTGATTTTGTTTTTATAGGTAATTCCCATTAATTTGCCCAATGATCCTTTCAATATAGCACTATAATCACCTGAGAGTAAGAAAAAGGTTAAGGGTTCTTTAATCCTGGGTACTACCTCTGGAAATTCTGATTTAATTGTTCTAGAGTACAGCCTGAAATGAGGCAATGTAGCACAAAGGAATTGATACCATACCAAAAATTATTCACAACTGGTATGCAAAGAAACAAGGATTTGACCTCAGGTCAAAGCTCACCTTTTTTGCTTCGTGGTTCTTTGGAACACATTTCGAATATTATAGTACCATACTTTCATAATTTTTCCTTAAAAGGAATTTGAAGCACCATTTTATTGTATTCTTACATATCACATTATTGTACCTTGTAGATACTTTTTCTGAGGGACTTTCTCTTCAACTTTATAGAGAAAATTAGTAGGAAATAGAATCTAGTAGAATATGCATTGTCTCATAACGTTTTCTAGAACACAGCACTCACATTCTGTTATGTAAAGGTCTCCAAAGGACTTGACTTTTTAGAACATGTGGGGATGATTAGAGAAAGATAGTTGCTCCCTATCTCATAAGAAATTGCAGAAGTGAAGAGGTGACTTTCATAATTAGTTACAAATTAATAAAAATTCCAGCTTTTATTTTGGACATATGAAAGTATGGGTTTAGTTTGACTCTGAAACTTTGAATAGCAGTAGAGGCAGTTTTTTATAACTAACATCTTAAATATAAATATGAATTGAGCTTATGAGACTATGATTTTTACAGTCTGAATAGCCATATGTAACCCTATTCTCCAACCTCCCCCTCCATCCTCTCCCACCCCCATTTATCAGGCCTTGTGCAGTGGGGAAAGTGGGACACGGTCTCAGATTTCCACAGCATCGTTTAACTCAGTAAAACTAAGTATGCCTTCCAGTTTTTGAAACCTTATATTTTACACTATACTTAAAAGATAGCTAGCTGACAAGAACAATTTAAAAATAGCAGACTGTGGACAGGTGACAAAATGTCACGCTGGCAGCACCAGACTGCATTAACAAAAATCACCAGATGTCACACACTTGATTTCTATTTTCACAGCTGATTAAACAGCAGTATTTGTTGGACAAAAGGAAGAAAAAAGAAATGGCCTCATCTGAATTTGGAGTCAGTTTTTCTTTTGCTGTTGGTATTTTCTCTCTCCTTCAAAATCCCATAATAACTGTAAAATTTAAGGCATACTATATAATAAATTTTTAAAATATTATAAAATAAACCTAATTTTAGAAAAGAAACCTTTATACGTATATACTTACTAAACTTGCAGGCTATAAATCAAAATGTTAGCAGAGCTTGTCTTTGATTGGTGATCTTGTTTTCTTCATTTTTCTGTATTGTCTAATTTTTCTCCAATGAAAATATATTGTATTTTATAATCTAAACATTAATTTTTGAAGAGGTAGAGAAAGTAGCTTAAAGAAGCCTTAAGTGGTTTACTAAAAAGAATTTGGGAAAAAATTAGATTACGTTTAAGTAATTGGTTCTGATGGTTCTGACATTGAACTAGAGTTTCATATAAAATCTTTGGTTGATGATCTTGATCTAGAGATCATTAAAGTCAGAGGCCAACAGAATTAGGAAGGATACCAGGAAAGGCAAAAGAATTTCTGCTTTTCAGCAAGTAGTGATGCCTTCATCTACAAAACATTGCCTAAATCTCTTGTTTTGCCTCATCTTTAGAAAGACTGAATTGGAAGTTATTGGTGTAGGATAGAGGATGATAATTAGAAAACTACTGAGCTTTCTTTCAGTTTCATCTTGCTACGTTGAAAAGTCCCAAGACCTGATGGAAAGAGTACAAAAAGGATCCAGCTTCTAGAGGACTGCAGAGAGGGGCATCCCTTAACATTAGAGAACATAAGTAGTTCCAGAAACATATAAAAACTATTATTTGATATAGTGGTTGTAAACTACATAATTCTTTACCATAAATGATTGTAGCACAGGAAATGAAAGAAGTTGAATGAGCTAAATTTGGGCTTGCTTGGATTTCTTGATAACCCGTTATTATTCTGAGAACGTTTAGGGAACATCCCTAGTTTATAGGAACAACACCCATATCTGAATATTCCTAGGTCAGAGATTGAAAGACCCTCTCAATGTGCCATTTCCTTAAATTCTGCTCAGCAGTGATTGGGTTTTTTAGGCAGACTTTCCAGTGACTGGTTGTTTATTGTTTAGTTTGAATACCTCAGAATATGATAAGTAAATCACAAATAATTAATACATCGTCCTTTTCCCCAAGTAATTAATACATCTTCTGCTCTTAAACCTGGAGGCTATTAGTTGAAATATGTTATTCAGACTTGTCATCTTATAGAACAGAGGCTGGCTAACACCATCTGTAAAGGGCCAGAGAGTAAATATTTTAGGCCTGTGGGCCATATAGTTTCTGTTGCACATTATTCTTTTTTTTTTTTTTTTTTTTTTTGCGGTACGCGGGCCTCTCACTGTTGTGGCCTCTCCCGTTGCGGAGCACAGGCTCCGGACGCACAGGCCCAGCGGCCATGGCTCACGGACCTAGCCACTCCACGGCATGTGGGATCTTCCCGGACCAGGGCACGAACCCGCGTCCCCTGCATCGGCAGGCGGACTCTCAACCACTGTGCCACCAGGGAAGCCCTGCACATTATTCTTTGTTTTTTAATTTCTGTGTTTGTTTTTACAACTTTTTAAAAATGTAGAAATGATTGTTTGTTTGGAGGCAGACAAAACAAGTGGCCAGCCCCCTGTTACTATAAGGACAAAGGTCTGGACACAGGCATTATGCCCAAGGTCGTATAACTAGTGAGTGGTAGGGGCAGCACAAGAACCCTAAATTTTTAGGCCAGTCATTGTCCCCCACTATATCTGTTATATAAATTTTACATCTTTCTTCTGGTCGCCATTCTGATCATTATGTTGCATTTTTGAGCCACCGTGAAATCTTTATCTTTTAATTCCCTCTAAGCTTCAAGTTTGTATACTTCTTTGAATTCATTATTTTGCTGCTTGAATTTGAAGGGCAGTATGAATTGTTTAAATAAAATGCTTAATCCAGGGAGTGGCATGTTTAAATTGGAATGTGGGAGATGTGTTAATTTTTCCTATTATAAGGGAAGCTTCTTTTTTGTTTTATTTTATTTCTTTGTTGTTATTGAGACTTTAGCTTTGTTTTAAGATTTTTCATGTGTATGTTTTATGACTTGATTTAAAACTGTTTTAACTGCTATGGCCTTTGATAGCATTGTTATAGATTAATCTGTTTTAGTTTTTTGTAATGTTCATATTGTACAATGTATTTATGATTATATTAAGCATTCTCTGTGCTTAAAGTAAAATTATTTTATTTTTTAGGACGCATGGGAATAAATTTTCATCATCCAGGAACAGATAATATTATGGCACTTAACAGTAAGTCTTCATATGAAATATTCTGTAAAATTAGCAGTCAAGTCTACAGCATGTCATTTCCACTTTCTCAGCTGTTCATTACATTTCAGCCTTCACTGAGTGCAGTGTAGACCATTATTCTATACCAGTGGTTTTCAAAGTGTGGACCCTGAACCAGCAGCATCAGCATCATTTGGGAACTTATTAAAAATGCAAAATCTCAGGCCCCATTACAAATCTGCTGAATCAGAAACTTTAAGCATGGGGCCCAGAAATCTGTGTATGACCAAGTTCTGTAGGTGATTCTGATGCAGGCTAAAGTTTGAGAACTGCTACTGTAAACCAGGGGTTGACAAACTACAGCCCTGTGAGCCATATGTGGCCCACCGCCTGTTTTTGTAAATAGTTTTATCGAAACACAGCCAAACCCATTCATTTATGGATTGTCTTTGGCTACTTTTGTTCTACAGTGGCAGAGACAAAAAAAACCTAAACTGTTTATTGTTTGGCCCTTTACAGAGAACTTTGCTGACCCTTGCTGTATACCACTGTGTTAGGGGGGAGGAAGGAGGGGAGGAAGAAGGAGGGAGATGATAGAGAGGGACTGGGCTAGAGAGTGTGAATAAATAAATCAACTTATTGTAACTCAGAATTTTCTCATTGCGGTAGATAGCCAACGGGTACTTCAAACTGGACATAAGGGGTTTCCCATTAGTGGAGTTTGCGTAGGAATAGTGGCGATAGCTTTGCTGCTTAGAAATGGTTTTGTCAGTATACTTGTTGGATTGGGTTCTGGAGCATCAAAACCTTATTAGCCAGAAAGTCATTGTATTAAATAATACTGCAAGAAATATCTGGCTGGCATCAACTCTCCTTCCTAGTGTCTGTGGACCAAATAGCTTTGCAGAAGAACAGTCTGTAAATGGAAATTGTCCCTTGTCTAAAGGACCATACAAGCCATTGAATCCCTCAGGATATAAGTTTTCCTCTCTATCAAATGAGTGATATCAGGTTGTCCCCTCTCATCCTCCCTGACATACAAGCTGACTCTCAATACACATGGAGGACCTGCTAGGTAAATCTATGGTTGTCTACAATATTACCCCTTTTCTTCTTGCTTGAGTAAGGATGTTGAAATGCCATTAGTGTTCCTTAGGGCATATTTTAGGTTATCTCTAAAATATATATTCCATATTTCTTTTGGTTCTGACATGTAGCCTACCTTCCAAGGAGCACTGGTAAGAACCAGCACTGCTGGCATTGTTTGATAATGCAGGTCCTAATCCACTCCATGCATATTTTGTTCTAAATAGCTAGTATCTCCTCTTTTTGAGGGTCTTGGAAACAATGGGAGTTCCAGACTATCCACCTCTATTTTCTGATTTCTAGAAGAAAGATCACTTTACAGTTAGATTCTGTTACCTCTAACTTTTTTTCTAAAAGTAGGTATTTTTGAGGTGAGGATTAATAAATATGCCTAACTTGCTGAGCCACAGCAATTTTGTGAAACTTTGTGAAAACACTTCAGTTAGATGATGGGATTTAGAAATGAATGTAAAAGAAAAGAACAGTATGATAGTGTGTCTGCCTGCAGGAATAAGTGTGTATTTTAGAAAAGACCTAATTTGACATGGTGTAAGTCCTCTTCTGCAAGAGGGAGAAGATATAATTTATGATTTTCTGTGTAAAAAATGAAGCTAAAGGACACTTTTGTTTTTAAAAGGTTTTGATTCTCTTTGATTTGATTCTCTTTAATCTCTGCTTTTAAATAAGAGATTTCATTTATGTTCTTTCCACTTTGTACATGTTGTTTAAATCCCCCTTTCAGCCTTGAAAGTTCTTCATCCTTAGTAAGAGATGAGGAGACTGAATTAGGTCATCTTAATGATTGCTTTCAGAATGAAGATTCTGTGATGTTGTAATATTTTTTAAAGTACCAAAAGGGTCATTTTGCCAATATCTATATCATGTTGATGAGTTATGCATATTTCAACATAATGGCAGATACCAGAGCACACCTATCTTCAAATGACTCTGTGGGTCCTGCCCTATAGGCTCCTCAAAGTAAACCGTAAAAACCACTGGGGTTTGACATTTGCATACGTCAGTTCTCTTTCAAAGTTGACTTCTACTTGAAATGATCAGAATAAACAAAATATCCTCCTTGGTAGATACTTGTGAGGTCTACAGGTTTTGACAGATTTGCTGTGATAAAGCTTTTTTTCCCCTTTTGTGTAGTTGGGCCCAGCCCATCTGGTGACATATATATGTAACACATGTATTTTTTGTCTTCCCTTTTATGCCTACCATTTGTCAGCTCAACAGTTACTGTCCTGTGACTCGTCTGTCCTTCTTATTTTCCCTCAACCTTCATATGGATGAGGTCACAAATCACTAAATCTTTATTAATTCAGAATTTACAATTATTGAAAGGGGCTGGGTTGAAGTTGAACTATATTTTCAGACAAGAAGATACTGGCTAAGAAAATTTAAAAGAATTGAGTCAAGGGTTAAATTTTTTTAAAAAGGAAATGTGAGACAGTTGTAGTTCCTTTCTTATTAACCGTTTTTGGTATGCAAAATTGATGCTTCCTAACTCTGTTCATAATGCTGCCATTCACCATGGCTTCAAAAAATCTCCCATTCTTTCACTTCCTTGATCTCACCCAAACCCAAATCTCTCCTGAAAATACCATGTTGTCAGCTCTCCTGACTTGATGAGACAGACAGAGGTGTCAGGGTGAGCATTCTCACTTCTCATTGCTACTGCCCAACTTTAATTAATTAATTAATTTGTTTTTAATTAATTAATTAATTTGTTTTTGGCTGCGTTGGGTCTTCGTTTCTTCATCGCGGTGCGTGGGCCTCTCGCTGTTGCGGCCTCTCTTGTTCCGGAGGACAGGCTCCAGACGCTCAGTAGTTGTGGCTCATGGGCCTAGTTGCTCCGCGGCATGTGGGATCTTCCCAGACCAGCGCTCGAACCCGTGTCCCCTGCATTGGCAGGCAGATTCTCAACCACTGCGCCACCAGGGAAGCCCCACTACTGCCCAACTTTGAATGGGCCAGTTTCCCATTTTTCGGTGTTCCTAGTGCATGTCTTCCACCTATACCTTCCTCTCAGAATCACCACTGCTGATGACATCTAGAAGCCAGAAAATGGAGCTTGGGAGAAGATGGTAGGAAACCAACTGTAGAAAACAGTAAACCTGTAGATATTTAGGGTGTGGAAAGACTAGCAAAATTTGTGTAAAACCAAAGACTCTCCTGATTTTTGCTACTCAAGACCATGAATTTAGTTAAGAATTAGCAGGCCAACCTTTGGGGAGGAAACTAAGAGATATATCTAAATTTTGCCTGTTACTGAAAATTTTAGTCCTCAAGTATTGTAGAATACAGAAGTGGAGATGGGAAGAAATTCTGATCCATCAGTAAGATCTGCCACTTGTTTGCTATTTCCAAAATACAGTTAGTTCTGAAACAATATGCCCCTTCCATTTAAACTGTTAATGTATTTTTTCTTAACTTTCTAATAATGCCCTCTTTTCATCCTCTTCACCCTTATACCAAAGACACTAGAAGTTTGCATAATGTATTTTTATTTTTCCTGCTGGAGAAGGAAGGAGGCTATGGGAGTGCTTCCAGCTATATCTGTAGTAGTTTTATCAGCGAGATTTTTTCTAACACTTAAGGGTAGTTTGTGTTTTTTGTTTCTTTGATTGTATGTGGGTTTTGTGTATGTGTGCGCGTGTGTGTATACCTGCACTCTAGGTATAGAGTTGAGTTTAGCAGTTGTGGGCTTGTATGGGATTGATGCCTGACTTGGTGCTTTTTCCTCTATTATGATGATCCTCAGAAAAGGATGTTGGTGCTCCATCATTAGTCAAGTGACCAAATTTATGCTCAAGTTAATGTTCAAATCCAGAATGCCTGGTCTTGTGATTTACTCTAGGAGAATCACTGCTGAGTATATCCACTTTATTCCTCTTGACTGGTCAGCTTCTCTTTTTTCAAGTAGAGAATGGGCTTGGAAAAACTGAAATATCAGGAAGTTGCTTGATGAGTACAACGTTAGAAACAGGGGGAGCAGTGTGGCCTAAGGGATAGTATCACTCAGCTTCAGGGAGGTATCTTCCAAGTAGGCTGGAAGGCTTGTGAAACCTGGAGATGAGCAATAAATTAGCATAGCGATGAAAAGCATTGTTTAGAATCTAGCATATCTGGTCCCACTTCTTAGAAGCTGTATGACCTTGGGGCCACATTCTTAACTTCTTTGTCTCTGGTTTCTTCACCTGTAAAATGGAGATAATGATCACTAAAGTGGCTATATATAAATCTTGTAAAGTTTAGCATAGCGGCCTAGTAGATAATGCTCAGGTGAACTGCTGTCATGATTGCTTGTATCAGAGCTTTAGTGCTGCCTTTTATTTTATATATTTATTTTATTTATTTATTTGTTTTTGGCTGTGTTGGGTCTTCGTTGCTGCATGAGAACTTTCTCTAGTTGCGGCGAGCGGGGGCTACTCTTCATTGCAGTGTGCGGGTTTCTCATTGGGGTGGCTTCTCTTGTTCTGGAGCACAGGCTCTAGACACGTGGGCTTCAGTAGTTGTGGCACATGGGCTCAATAGTTGTGGCTAGCGGGCTCTAGAGCGCAGGCTGAGTAGTTGTGGCGCCCGGGCTTAGTTGCTTCGCGGCATGTGGGATCTTCCCGGACCAGGGCTCGAACCCATGTCCCCTGCATTGGCAGGCAGACTCCCAACCACTGTGCCACCAGGGAAGCCCTAGTGCTGCCTTTTAAAGATTTCCTTTTCTTTGCATGTTAGACTTCCAAAACATATCTTACATTTTTTGTGTTTAGATAGAGGTTTTCCTGATGGAATTTAAGACAGCACACCTACAAATCACTAATAGACTAGAGTGGCTGTCCTGGAGTATATTACCATCTCTTTTTGTGTGAATCTTTTTTTCTGTGTGAAATGCTTCCTGTCTCTGTCTCCTGACTGAAACATGCACCTTCTTTGGGGCTTAGAGTTGCTGTATCTTTCATGATGTTTGGCACTTTTAAAGATGCTCTGCAGTCATGTTTGGAATGTAAAATGGGATAGTCATTTTGGACAACAGTTTGGCAGTTTCTTAAAAAAGTTAAACATACACACCTACCATAGGATGCAGCAGTTCTATCTTAAGAATTTACCAATGTCCACACAAAGATGTGTATGTGAATGTTTAAAGCAGCAGTATTCTTGATAGCCAAAATTATAAATAATCCAGATGTCCCTCAACTGGAGAACGGATAAACAAATTGTGGTACCTTTGCACAGTGGAATACTATTCTGCAATAAAGAAGAGCGAACTGTTGGACTTCCCTGGTGGCACAGGGGTTAAGAATCCACCTGCCAACGCAGGGGACTAGGGTTCAAGCCCTGGTCTGGGAAGATCCCACATGCCGCAGAGCAACTAAGCCAGTGTGCCACAACTACTCAGCCTGCGCTCTAGAGCCCGTGAACCACAGCTACTGAGCCTGCGTGCCACAACTGCTGAAGCCCACGCACCTAGAGCCCATGCTCTGCAACAGGAGAAGCCACCGCAATGAGAAGCACGCACACCACGTCAAAGAGTTTCCCCCACTCGCCGCAGCTAGAGAAAGCCTGCGCACAGCAACGAAGACCTGCGCACAGCCAAAAATAAATAAATTAATTTAAAAAAAGGGACGAGCTGTTGATTCATGCAACAACATGAATGACTCAAAATAATTATGCTGAATTTAAAAAACTAGACAAAGAGTACATACTAGATGATTCCATTAATATAAAATTCTAGCAAATGTACTCTAATCTATAGTGACAGAAAATACAACAGCTTTAAGAATATTTTGAAGTAATATTGTCCCCCTTTTTTCAGAGGAGGGCTTAGATTCTTGGAGGAGTCATGTTTAGATAAGGATGGCTTCTGGTTGAGCAAGTCTCTGAATCTCCTAAGTCTCTCTTTAGTTAAAAAAACCTACAGGAGGACAGTTATGATACTCTAACTACCTCATTATTTTTGTGAGATGTAGATGAGATTAGGCACAGGTACAAATAAGGTGTTAGTATTGCTACATTTGGAAAGTAGGGGGCATAGTCTTTTTAGAGAAGAGGGTCTAAACAGTAGTTTTGTAATGTAACAGAGGTTCAGTTTTATTTAAATTAAAAATTTTCATGCAATTCATTTTTTGATATCTCTCAGCTTGTAACTACAGCCTGTTCCAAGTTATGAAGCGAATAAGAAATTTGAAGTGCTGTTAGATTATACAAAAGTTATGTGCCTTATTTGTCAGCTGAACTATAATAAAGCCAGTAGAGCCTTATACATCAGTAGGTATCTTCTACAGCTTCTTATTAATTGCAACCTCTAACCCAGTAATTTGAACTTAATACAGCTAAACTTACTATCCCATATGATAATTATGAAATAAAAAATTTGTTTCCACAAGTCAAAAAAAAAAAAGAAATTTGAAGTTCCACTTTTGCTCTGACAGGGAGGGATGACTGTTTGCCATCACTCTTCCTTATCAAACTTTTAAAAACACTGATACATTGAGGAGTCCTAGAATAAAACCTTGGATGTTTGAAGACTTAAATTTTTAATATCTTAAAAAAACCCAAAAAGACATTCATCTGCTTGAGAAACTCTGAGGTCATTGATTGTTAACACCTTGTACACAGCTGATACACCAAGAAACGTGGAGCTTTAGATCATGCTGCCTTCCACTTTTTTCCTCTTATTAATGCGTTGAAAATATTTTAAAAGACTTCACTTCTATTTCTGTTTGAACTGAGGGCTGCCAGAGGCAATGTGAAAGGGTTTGGGTATGAACTCTGCGTTTGGCAGACTCTGGTGTGGCTGCTGAGCCTCCTCTTCCCCCTCCCCGCTCCCTTTCATTCTCTGCTGAGAGTGATCTCCTTGGGGAGCGGCTCAGCTGAGAGGAAGTGGCAGAGAGGGAGCTGAACACATGATGCTTTTATGCCAAAATGGGAATAGAGCCAGTTTTGCTAGAATTTCAAATGGAATTTTCCAAAATTTGAAGAGTACATTGTATTTCTGCTCACCATGAGTGGATATAAGTAAATAGTTTCTTGTTTTTTTTTTTTAGCAGAGTAATAAGATAGGGAAGGAATTATTTTGAGATTCTCAGATTAAAGACTTTGTCTTTGAGTATTTTGAACTTTTGGAAGACAAGATCCCTGTTTCTCTCCGAACAGATTTAGAAGTAAAATTAGTATATAATTGTGGAATGAATATATTGTAAATGATGGCTAATTTAAAAATGCAGAATAGTAATCAGAAGGACATGTAATGATCTATACTCAAATTTCAAATTATTTTGGGTAGATGCTGCACATGAACATGGTAGGGGACCTAAGGGCATTGTTGTTTTGTCTTGACCTTCTCATTTTACAGATGGGGAAGCTGAGGTTCAAGAGACTATGTGAACTGGCTAGGGTGACATGATGGAGCCAGAACCTTCTGGATCAGAACCTTCTGCCTCCAGGTTGAGGGTGATAACCTTTGCTTTAAATACTTAATTGTTAAGAGTGGTTATATTATTTTTATACTAGTTTAACACACACAAATCCAGTGTCTCTGGGAAAATCATTTTTCTAATATTACTTGTCACCTTGTTTATGCTCTGAATGCTTAATGAATCCTCTTTTCCTGAAAAATAGAGTGATATTCTTGGTCTACATGGCCTGGCATTGAATATTGTAAAGAAGTGAACTCTGAAATTCTTGACTTACTTTACTGGATTTTGGAAGAAGTTCTTTGTGTGTGTGAATATGTCTGAAGTGTCAGGATTTGGG
The DNA here is from genome assembly GCF_949774975.1 of Lagenorhynchus albirostris. Taxonomy (NCBI): domain Eukaryota; kingdom Metazoa; phylum Chordata; class Mammalia; order Artiodactyla; family Delphinidae; genus Lagenorhynchus; species Lagenorhynchus albirostris. The sequence continues at coordinate 50,200,342 of NC_083110.1, read as the reverse complement.
TGCTTCGACCTAATAATAAAGATGCAGGAAACTGAAAAGTTACCTTTTTCCTGTGGACCTCCCTGTTTGCTTTGTCCACTTGTGTCAGCAGTAGAACCTGGATTTCTCTTTTATAGTACTCATCACACTTGTAATTAACTATTTTAATGTTGGTGTTTCACTTTAATATGTATGCTTCAAGAGGGCAGAGAATGAACTTCTTTTCATAGCTGTTTGTGGGTTTCCAGTGCAATGCCCAGCCCATAGAGTAGGTACTCAGTCTGGAAGACTGGAAGAAAGGGAAAGATATCTCAGAGAGACTGTGAAAAGCACAGTATAACAGCCTTAGAGAATATCTAGTCCACCTTAGTTCCTTCCTAAAGATTTGTTTTAACGTTTTCTTTTGGAGGATGGTACTAACATATATGGATCTAGCAATTAACAGTTTACAAAGTGCTTTCACACACCTGTCTCTGCCATTGTAATGCTTAAAATGGTTTGCCAGTGCATGGTCAAAATTTTCCTTGAGCATCAATTTCTCCCCAGAATTATTCTCTTATCCAAACAAAATATGGCTGTGTGATAGAGCAGTATATGAAACTGAATGCAGTTTTTCAGATAAAGCTGGAGACTTCAAAAGATTTTCTAGATTTCAGCAAGTTTTAAGAATGCTTCGTGATTTGTTTCCTTCTGCTATTGGGGCACTTTGACAGAAAACAGAGAATCATGGTCATTCCTTTCATCTTTATTGCATCCTTGTTTAAAACATGGCAGTGTCCTCATTTTCTAAAAAAGGTAAAGGAGCTTGCTGATGTCATACAGCCAGCAAATAATCGTCTATGACTTGGACACACAGATTAGTCTGCTAACCAGTCCTTTTAATCCGAAAGAGCAGTGATTTCTGCTCTTTTGGGTTTTCCCAAAAAGATCACTCAGGTTTCCTTTAGTAGCAGTTAACTAAATAATACTTTATTGATTGTAGAGAATTAGTGCATTTATGAAAATGATCAGTTTTAATTTTACAACGTAGTCTCCCTTATTAGTGGCAGGAATTTTAACACACTGCCTCTCAGGCCTCTAGTATATGCAGACTGGAAATCTGAGACTTGGACGAAGACTTGGTATGCCGGTGATCCGGAGGGAAAGTTAAGTACCTGAAACTTTGCCTTCTTTTCTTTGTTAGCCTCCACACACACATACCTTTGTTATCTGACTAAAGTTGTTGTTGTTGTTTTCCCAGCCTAATATAGTGGAAATAATGTAGTTTGGAGGGACCAAACATATCTGAGCTTAAATCCTGGACCCATCATTTGTTTGTTTCCTTGGGAAAGCTACCCATATTTTTTATTTTAAATGGACACATTAATCCCTTCTTTACCAACAATAAGGTTAAATGTGCAACGCTCCACTACCAAACCTGGTAAGAAATACATACCTAACAAATGCTAGTCTCTGATGCTTCCCTCTTCTACCCATTTGCCCCCTTTTTTTCCTTTTGAGTTAGCAGTAATTCTTAATCCTGGCTCTACAATCAAAATGGGAACCAAAATAAATAACCTATATGGGAAAAGAATCTGAAAAAGAATGGATATATGTATATGTGTAACTGATGCACTTTGCTGTACACCTGAAACTAACGGAACATTCTAAATCAACTATACTCCAATATAAAATAAAAAATTAAATTAAGAAAAAAAGGAACCAAAATAGAAAATACTTGTGACCCCATACCAGAGACTGTAATTTAATAGGTCTGGGAGTGAACCTGGTTGAGGGGGGTGGGTGGAAAAGACCACAATTAGAGGTAGTTACCTCTTGAGAAATTCAGTGCTGCCCCCCTACCCCTTTCTAGTGTCTATCTTTATCTGAGCATGAAGGAATCAAACAGTATAAGGATTGTGCTGTGTGTTCCCTCCTATTGTTTCTTTCTGCTCAAGGCTTGGTCTGCTTTTATTGTTCCCTGAGGTTTTTCCAAGTCCAGGTTACTAGAGGAAGTTGTCTTTGAGGGGTCAGGATGGGTGAGGGGAATGAGCAGTCCTCTGTGTTGCCAGAGTTCATCCCAAATTCTCAGGTCTGTTCCTTTCCACAACTTTGCTCCACGAAGGAGCCCTCCTTCCCACATGAGAGGAGCCTTGTTGGTAGGGAGGAGACGAGGAGGCTGACTAAGGGGCCTGGGCACAACGGCACCCGTTTTGTTCCCGCTCTCTCCCCTCTGTATAATTTCCTACATTATCTGGGGGCTCAGACATGTAGGGTTAGCAAGTATTGGCTGTCCTGAACAATCTAAAAATTGAGTGTTTAAAGTTTGAAGAGACCACAAGACACCTTGGCATAGTGAAGACTTTGGTATAGTGAACATATGCCAGATATCTGGGTGCATGGAGTAGGCATTTTCAGACCTGGTTTGGACAGACTGGTCTGTGTAAAATATAAAATATTCTGGTATGTGATTAGGATCCGTAGAACTTTGCTTGATTTTCTTGCTTTTCAGGAGGGCAGTTAGTGTGTCATTTAGCAATGTGCTACTGAGATAAAGGTAAGGTGGTAATTAATTACTCTCAGTGGAATACTATTAGGGCACAGGTGTGAGGGTGCATAGGCACCAGCTGAAACAAATGCACATGCATGCCCACTCTCTCCAACCAGTGATAGCAGTATCATGCAGACATTCTTTTTTTTAAAAAAATATTTATTTATTTATTTGGCTGCATCGGGTCTTAGTTGCGGCATGCAGGGCCTTCGCTGCAGTATGCAGGATCTTTCGTTGTGGTGCACGGGCTCTTTGGTTACGGCGGGCAGGCTTCTCTCTAGTTGTGGCACATGGGCTCTAGAGTGCGCAAGCTTAGTTGCCCTGCGGCATGTGGAAGTTTAGTTCCCCGACCAGGGATCGAACCCACGACTCCTGCATTAGAAGGCAAATTCTTTTTTTTTTTAATTAATTAATTTATTTATTTTTGGCTGCATTGTGTCTTCATTGCGGTGGATGGGCTGTAGGTGTGTGGGCTCAGAAGTTGTGGCTCACTGTCTCTAGAGTGCAGGCTCAGTAGTTGTGGCACAGGGGCATAGTTGCTCCCTGGCATGTGGGATCTTCCCAGAGCAGGGATTGGACCCGCATCCCCTGCATTGGCAGGCGGACTCTTAACCACTGCGCCACCAGGGAAGTCCCCATGCAGAGATTCTTTACCTAGGTTTATTTCCAGAGAAATCTTGTCAGACGTACAAATTTTAAATGATCTTTCTCTGTTTTAATGAGAAATTTAAGACATGGACCTGGAAGTTCTGAAGTGATTACTTTGATAACATGTCACATATTGAGAGATTTAATTAGTAACCTACATGGTAAATGTAGTTCAGAAATTAATACTAGGTGTGCATGGACACTACAAGATGCTATAGTGAAGCCTTGGATTTACCATTTTGGACAAGATTGGAAAAATAATAGTGGATGGAAATGGAAAAGGGGATTAGGAGTTTCCTAGGAAGCAGAGAAGAACAGATGTTAAAACATGTGGGGGCTTCCCTGGTGGTGCAGTGGTTGAGAGTCTGCCTGCCGATGCAGGGGACACGGGTTTGTGCCCCGGTCTGGGAAGATCCCACATGCCGTGGAGCGGCTGGGCCCGTGAGCCATGGCTGCTGAGCCTGCGCGCCCGGAGCCCGTGCTCCGCAACGGGAGAGGCTAAAACAGTGAGAGGCCCGCATACTGCAAAAAAAAAAAAACCTACAAAAAAACACATGTGGGTATCTAGATCCTTATGTTAACTGGATAGGTGATTATATTTTAATGATACTATCAGAGGAGTGGGTTGAATTGGTGTGACTGGAATATATGGATCTGATGTATGGAATAGTGGGAATGAGGATCTGAAAGGTGGTTAGAAATCAGATGGTAAAGGGCCTTGATTGTTCTTATGAGAAGCTTGGACAGGCAAGTAAAATTAGGAAAATTAGGTTTATCTGAAAGAGGATATTCAGGATGATGTGAGGTATGGAAAACTATTTCTTATGAGGAATAGCTAAATATAACTTCATTGTAGAAAAGAAAACCAAAAGGAGATAAAGTAATAACCCTCGAATAAAAGGCTGGTGTCTGTGGTGAAGGATAATAGTGAGGCAAGTATAAGAAAGAACTTTCTAACTAGAAAGAATTGTCCTACCATGTAGCATGAGTCTTCAGTTTTCCAGTCATGTTCTATGGAACCTCAGCATCCAAGGAGGTACTTTAAGGACCACTATGGGGAGGGATACCTGACAGGTGGAGCTCCGAATCCCTGTGCTGCTTCAACCTGAGCAGCCTTGTTCAGGGAATAAATATCTCATATTTGCTGGGGTTCATTTGTTGGAGGAGAGAGGGTTCTGCTACTTAGAAAAAAGTTTGAAAAGACTGGAAAAGACTGAAGTGAGCCTCCTTATTCTTTTACCTTAACTCTTGATTAACATATTCTAGCAGAACCAGGGAGAACATCTTTGTGTTGGTTATAGAAGTAATTCCTGTTTTGTTTGGGACATTGATTAAAGATCTATAGGTTTCCTATAAGATTTTGTAAGCAATGAAACAGAATGTTGCAAAAGTTCAGTTGTTTAGAATGTAGGGCAGTTTCATATGTTATTAATGACAATTAGATTTTCTGACCAATCCGCAAAAACGCCTATTAAATTCTGATCTTAATTCATAAAATAACAGCTTTAAGTATAGTGATTAATAGAAAACAATAGTGCTATGGTAGTAATAATGAAATAAAGAAAATTTGGGTGAGAAGTTTCTCTTTATTAATCTTGGATTATGATACTGAAAGCAAACTCTTGAAAAAAAAAAAAAGCAAACTCTTAGAGGATGATAAGTTTTTGGAATCCTAAAGGGAATTTCTGGGTACTTTCAAGGACTATACAGGTTTGAAATACTGGCTTTTCTATCTTGGTGGTTAGGAATAAAGGCTTTTTTTTTCAAATGTCCATTGACTGGTGTATTACTTTACTAGGGATGCCATAACAAAATATCATAGACTGGATAACTTAAACAAAAGAAATTTGTTTTCTCATAGTTCTGGAGACTGGAAGTCCAAGATCAAGGTGTTGGCAGGGTTGGTTTCTCCTGAGGCCTTTCTTCTTGGCTGGCAGATGGCTGCCTTCTTGTTGTGACCTCACATGGCCTTTTCTCTGTGCATGGGCACTCCTAGTATCTCCTCTTCTTATAAGGACACCAGTCCTGTTGGATTAGGGCTTTACCCTTATGGCCTCATTCAGCCTTAATTCCCTCGTAGAAGACCCTGTCTTCAAATATAGTCACATTGTGGGTTAGGGCTTCAACGTATGAATTTTAGGGGGAACACATTTCAGTCCCTAATAACTGGTGAATGGATCAATTGTGGTTTTTTCATACTATGGAATACTACTCAGCAATAAAGAGAAACAAAATATTAACACATGTAATAACATGGATAAATCTCAAAAACATTATGCTAAGTAAAGGAAGTCAAACACATTGATTCCATTTATATGAAGTTGTATAAAGGGCGGACAAAACTAAGAAAGCAGACTAATGATTGCCGGGAGCCATGGTTTGGGGGATAAGATCAACAGCAAAAGGGCACAAGGAAATGTTTTAGGGGGATGAACTGTTCTAGTTTATGATGGTACTGGTTGCATGGCTGTGTATGATTACCAAAATGGATCAAACTGTAAACTTACAATGGATGAGTTTTATTGAATGTACATACTACCTTAACTTAAACGAGAAAAAGAATAAATGCTTTAGAGCCGGTGTGGACCTGGATTCCATCCCAGCTCTGCTGTTTAGGTAGCTGAATAACCTGGACCAGTCATTCTCTTTGGACCTTAGTTTGCCCATCTGGAAATATATATTATGGTAGTTGCTTTGGGAATTAGAACAGACAACATTAAACATTCAGCATATAATGCCTGGAGCATGGTAAATTATCAGGTTATTATATTTTACTTTATGGTATTTCTTTTCCTTTATGAAGTATGTAAGCAACACTAGTATTATACTTGCCACTTGTTAATGTTACTTTTTAAGCTTGCAAATGGAATGGAAAGATTTTTCTGAGAAAAATGGATAAGAGTCAAAGAGAAGAGGGTGGGAAGAAGGGATTTGAAAACATCCAAATACTTTATGGGAATGTAGTAGATGAAAATGTATTCCATCCGTTCAAGCATCATTTCTACCTGCTAAGTTTATGTTATGAATAAATTGACCTTTTCAATTATAATTTGCCAGATTTGAAAATTACTGGGCTAAAACTATCTCACCTGCCATTATAAAGACAAAGATAGAGGAGGGGCATATATGGGACAAACTCCATCACTCCTGTGCTTTGGGAATTTACAGTCTAACTAGGGAAAAGGGGATATTTTTTTACTAACTTTAAGATCTTAACCCATCTTAGGTAGAATTTTTTGCATGACTAATACTTAGATGGAAGTTGAAAGGGACCATTAGATGTTCGAATAGCATTTAATTTTGTATACTGAAATGGTATTCAAAAAATAAGTTTACAAGGTGTTTTTAAGAAACTGGTTTTATTGCAAGGAAGGTGATTAACAATTTGTTACTACAGTTAACTTTTAACAGCCTTGACAGATATTTCCAAGCCAGTTAGTAAAATGTACTAAGATCTCTGTATCTTGTTCATTTGATTTCATAAGTATGGCATCCCAGGATGCTTAAGTTCCTGAAATGGGTGCATGCTACTTTGATCCACAAGAGAATGGAGATCTCTCTCTCTCTCTCTGTTGTGCCATGCACAAGTGTTTTTGAACCTCTGTAGTAGAATCTGTGTATGATGTTACTTGGCTTACAGAAACATCAGCAACTTTAGATGAATCCATGTAGCTGAAGATTTACTTTAGATGTTAAAATCAGATTGTAAGTTGCCCTTAGGGAATCACATGTGTGAGTGCAGCCATGTAAAACTGAGTGCAGGCCAAGTCTTAAGGAGTAACAGATGATCCATTTTACAGTGCTGCCTCCTGTGCCTAACCAAACACCATACAATTAACATGAGGTGTCATTCACAAGGTACTAGTCATTGATCATGTAAACTTATTTTTAGAGTAACTGGCATATCCCACTGCAAAGTACATGTACCATTTTATATTTATTCTGATGAATTGAAAATAAGTCTAATTTTTTTCAGTTTTGGATTATTCAGGTTTATGATTTAAAGACTACAAAAATGTTAGCATTTTGGACCTTCTACGTTAATCTTATAACGTTTTATCCCAGTGAATCGGTCTAAAATGTTTGTAATATTTTGTTTTTTATTAAAATATAATTATATACCAAATAGTGTGCAGATCATAAATATATACTGTAGCTTGATATATTATCACGGAATTGAACACAAAGTAACCAGTACCTAGATCAAGATCAAAACATTACCAATACCCCAGAACCTCCCCTCAGGTTCCCTTTTGGTTAATACCCCTAGCCAAGGGTAACTACTACCTTGACTTCTAGAAATTGAGTGTAATTTTTTATGAGGTCTAAAGTTGTTTAATACATAATGAAACAGTAAAAAGAATTTTATCTGTAATGATGATGATTGATAATAAAGAATTAAAGTTCTTGGAGGAAGTAGTTCTTGGACTTTGAAAGTATATCGTATCTTGGCATATCTGGTATAAATCTGTACTAGCATAGAATATATTATATACCCAGAATTAGTCACATTATTTCCTTTTTTTCTATGTGGGATTGTTTTGTGCTGGCTCATGCTAAGTTTATATATTCAATAGCCTTTCTTGTTTAAAAGTCATATTTGTTCTCAGGGGAAAGCACTACTTTTGTGCTCCCAAATTTCTCTCCTTGGTGTTCTCTTCATTATCTCTCCCTTAGGGAAGAGTTTGATTCTAATTAGTCTATTTGCAAATGGCCCTCATGAGCAAATTTTTTTAATATAAATTTATTTATTTATTTTATTTTTGGCTGCGTTGGGTCTTCGTTGCTGTGCACAGGCTTTCTCTAGCTGTGGAGAGTGAGGGTTACTCTTCCTTGTGTGCGGGCTTCTCATTGCAGTGGCTTCTCTTGTTGCAGAGCACAGGCTCTAGGCACACGGGCTTCAGTAGTTGCAGCACGCAGGCTCAGTAGTTGTGGCTCGCGGGCCCTAGAGCGCAGGCTCAGTAGTTGTGGTGCACGGGCTTAGTTGCTCCGTGGCATGTGGGATCTTCCTGGACCAGGGCTCAAACCCGTGTCCCCTGCATTGGCAGGCAGATTCTTAACCACTGTGCCACCAGGGAAGCCCAAGATCACTACTTTAAATTGGCTGCCTATTCCATATTCCATCTTTGCCTCCATATTATCAGAGCCTGCAGACTGACATGAACCAATTTTCTGTCTTCAATTAGAAATGGGAAAAAGAGAAGAATCTATAAAAATCATGAACTGTTTTAAGGAAGCTTTGATTATAACTCCCAAGTAACTGTGAAATACTGATGTATTTTTGCAGTTTCAATGTGAGAGATAAATAAAACCTCCTCCAAGGCAAACAAACAAACAAAAACCCAAAAAACAACTCCCAAGTATGCCTTTTGCAGCTCTACCCCATCCCCAGTTCGGGGTGCTGCTCCCCGCCCCCATGCCTGTCTGGGTCTATGCACTTTGTGTTCTCTATTACCTGAATGGTTAGCAGTTGAAGACTTGAGTGAACAGCATTTTCATTTATCCTTTAGGGATGTTAAGGTCTGATGAGTCATTTGTACCTTAGTATCGTAATCAGATTCTTTTCTATTGAGTATCTGGCCAGAAATCAGGTATAATGAAAGAATAGGAATGTGTTGTTTGGGAGAGAAATGAGTAATTTTGAAATACAGAATGTTTGATTTTCTCTCTAAATAGAGGTTTTGCCTTGGGGAGTGTTGGACAGCATGACATCATTGGGGATGGGAGAAGGACAAAAATAAATGGTGGGACATCAAAACTGGTTTTCATCTCTTTTTTTAAGTGTTGTCTATTAGTGTTAATTCACCCATGTTATTATAAGTGAAGTAGGCTTTTGTGGGGGAACCCAGCTAGGAAACTACCATTTATTATTCTGGGAAGATGAATTTCAGGTTCCAAATAATGAAAAGTGTAAAAGTTCCTTAAAATTTTATTTTAGAATGCATTCCCTTTGTAAGTGATGCAAACAGTAATTGCTATGTAAATTCAGAAAAGGTGTTTTTCGTTGAGAGTTATACCGAGGGACAGAGTTAGGGAGTAAGTAGGGTTTGAATAATCCTTTTTAAGCTGGATAATACTTTATAATATTTGTGTCATGGGAAAGTGAAGAGGCCAAAGGTGTATCAGTGGGGTGAGTACGATGTCTGAAGAAAAATGGAAACTACAAGAAGATGAGGTTGGCCAACTAGTATTTCAACTTTCTACCTGAAAAGTCTGAATTCTTTTCCTAGGAGAGAAGTAGTTTTATTTAGTTCTACCTTATACTGGGAATGTAACCCCAAATTATCCTTGTTTTTTAGTTTAAATTTAATGTTATAACATTTCATGCCTTTAAAAAATGGATTAGAGTTCTCATTTATTTTTTACAGAACTCGGGGTTTCAAATTTGAAAAACTTTGGCTTTGAAAGTCATTTTAGATGACAGGATCTCTAGCTTTATTAAACATTGTAACAATGCATTCTGTGGGCCTTGCGTTTTGAGGGGGAAGAAAATCTTTAAAGTGCTCTCTTCTTCAGCATAGCCTGGGATGTACCCATTGCCTAATCCCTTTCTACTTTTTCAGTTCACTTTCTAGATGAAAAATATATTGTTTTCCCTGCATTTGTAATACTGTATGGAAAGTAACTGAGGAGGCTAAGAGAAATGTCACTGAAAATTTTACAGAAATACATTTTGTAAAGCAACAGCTAATTGTGTATAAAATTTCTATACAGTTTTCAGGGGACTCTGAAGTGTGTGTGTGTGTGTGTGTGTGTGTGTGTGTGTGTGTGAAGAAATTTAGAATGACCACCACACGCTGCAGATTTTATTTAGAATGAATGGTTTTATCTTTAAAGTGATGTCTGGTGGTAACATATAGTTCAAATGAAGATTTATAGATCAGAAAAAAATTTTAAAGAACTCTATCTATATCTGATATAGATAATGGGCCACAATGTAAATCCTTATAAGACTTGTGAAACTTAAGCACCCATTGTATCTTTTCCAGTGGCTGCCACATCCAGTTGAATTTCTCTTTAAGATTGTGATTTAACTTGTGCTTCATAAAGGTTTTTTTAATATAATATGTCTGTAGTCAAGTTGAACAGTCTCTCCAGATTGATTCTGAGAATACTTAGAAAAGGTTTGTGTGAATATTTTTTTATTTCTAAATTCACCATTTTGATACAAATACCCATGGTTTTCTTCTGTGTTTACATGCAGCCAGGAGCTATGGGCGAAGACGAGGTAAATTTTTTTTTAATGAGATCTTTTGCTTGCCAAATTGTGAGTAAATATGAGTGTGTGCGTGTTTATACCCGTGTGTGTGTAAAACAATAATTATTGTGTGGTATGATGTTCTAGCTTAATTATTTTAGTGAAATAATTCTGTCACTTTCATTATAATTATTTTTCGTTAGTAGGTAATTTGTTCTTTTAATCCTAATAAAGACATAGCAAAGACTATTTATAACTGGAAGTTTTTGATATATGGTTTATTGTGAATGATCTTGAGGGAATAAAGGCCAAGCATACGTATTTTGTTGTTGTTGTTCTGTGCCCACTGTTCTGTTCTGTTCTTTTCACACTATTTAGAAGACAGAAGTTAGGTTCTAGAGGGCAATTCTTTATCTTAGTAGGTTGGCTGGTGAATTTTTTGTGTGTTACATCCAGAGGCAGATCTACCTTGAAGCTAAATGAAAGTTAAGTTTCAGGTATCCTCACTTTCATGGGTCCCCTCCAAAATTTTTACCATATCATTGTATTCTTTTTCTTAAAGAGAGAGCCTCAACTTGTATAGGCTCTAAGCCCCATAAAACTTGCATTCTCTCCTGGCCACAGCCAAACAAAATAATATTGCTTTCATTTGTGTATTGCTGTAACCTTTCTAAAGCATTTCCATATCTGTAATTTGTTCAAATAATTTTATGAAGTAGGTAGGGTAAGTCTAATGTAGTGGAAAGAGTATGGGGTTTAGGGTCAAAGACTTAGGTTGGAATCACTGCTTTATCACTAACATCTGGTATCCTCATCTGTAAATTATGAAGTAATAAAACCAGTCTTTTCCAACTTCAAGAATGTTAGTCAGTGAAGTTATGGTATAAAATATGGGAGAGGAAAACTTATCCATGAAAACTGAAAGCATTCCATAGATGTCAGTTGCTTTGGTGCTCATTTGCAGAAGTTGGGAGAGATGAAGTAATTTCCCCAACTGTGAGATCTCAAAGTCAGAGCCAAGTCCAGAACCTTTGTCTTTTGGCTACTTATTGGGGATGTTTATCATTCATCAGGCTGTCTCTGACTCTGTAATTGAGTCCTGAAGATAATAATATTAAATTCATAGTATTTATTCCACAGTAAATATTTGTTGAATAGGTGAATATTGGCAGAACCTAATATGTGTTTGAGTTACCAATGAAACCTTCTATCATGATGGAATCATATCGTCAGTTTTGTTCTCATGTGGTGGTGAAGAAAAACATTTGTATAGTTGATTACTTTTTAACCATGGAAATAAAGGCCATTTAACATTTGTTAATCTTATAATTTTACAATTTCAAGTGTAGAAAATAATATTACTAGAAATCATTTTGTAACATGTATTTTTTTATTATTGCTAGGAAATTGATGGCTCTCGGGAAGGAATAGAGAAGGACATATCTGGGGGGTAGACAACAGGGACTATACTCTTCTTAGGCACTGGTCAATCACCAGATCTTGTCAGTATTTTCCTTCTAGTTTCTTAGGGCTTAACCCTCCCTTTCCATTCTATTGTTTCATGTCTCTGAAACACCACTTTGTCCTTCTCACCCTTGTTCTCCATTTAGGATCCCTATCATCTGGCTTCTCCCTGTTTCACCAGCCTCATCATCTCCATTTTTCCCCCCTCACCTTCCTCTGACCAGTCCCTGTGCTTTCCAACTCTCTAGCTATTGCAAATACTGTCCACCTTTCCTCTCATTTACTTAACTAAAACCTATCTTTAGTTCATGCATTCAAGCCTAACTCGAGCCTAACCCCTTCCAGGAAGCCTTGCCCAGTGGCCTTACAGGCAGTGTTTTCCTCTGCTTCTGTTGCCTTATGTTCTTTCTGTCTTTTCTGTATGCCCTGATTCTTCAACTGGAGATAGGTTCTTTGAGGACAGTTGTCTCTTGTGCCTAACACTGTGACCTACATATAGTTAGCACTTATTAAATGCTTTTTGAGGAGTATTGTTTGGAAGTAAAACCCCATATCTATGCAGACCAGAGTTTGGCATTATATTTTTTCAAAATTATTTTATATTTAAAAATCATAGTATACTAAATACTAGACATCAAGAATATAAGATCACCTGTAGTTTCTAAACTCCTGAAAAAATATTTACTCTTCCTCTTTCTGTGTTGCCTTCCCCATCTTTATTTGTAAGGTTTGACTTAATCGTTTTCAGAAGCCATGATCATCTTTGCATCAAGTGCTAAACACTGCCTAGAATGACCTGGTCACTGCTCTTCATAAGTCTGCAATTTGATAGTTGCAGATGAAGAAGATAACGGCAAAAGAGAGAGAGAGAGAGAGTGAGTGTGTGTGTGTGTGTGTGTGTGTGTGTGTGTGTAAAGTTGAAAAAGAAGAGTCATCTTTCTAAAATGTAGTGACAAAGTCATATGGGATGGAGCAGATGTACCTCATATCCACTCTCATTGCTTGAAATATACTCATCTGGGCCAGCATTACATAGTATAAATTTGATGATCTGGCAGATTTCCTCATGCCATTTATTTGTGTGATCAGGGATTATATTAATGCTTGATTTCTCTCCTCCAAACAAAATTTAGACTTTTCTCCAAAAGCATAAAAAGTGAACCTGCTGATGTGTGTTAACTGTAACTCATATTCTGTGCTTTACATACATGTTGGTAAACATTTTAGGAAGAGAGGGCAAAGAGAACTATCTGTGACAGTTTTGAGATCTGTCAGCAAAAATTAGGCAGTGAAATCTTTCACCTCTCCTGGAAAAGCTTCCTGGAATAGGTAGAATTTTAGGAACTATTTGGATGATGGAAGAGGAGTAGGAAGCAAAGCACGCCAGGTATCTGATTCAACTTAAAAGAAAGCTTTGGGGCTTCCCTGGTGGCGCAATGGTTGAGAGTCTGCCTGCCGATGCAGGGGACACGGGTTCGTGCCCCGGTCCGGGAGGATCCCACATGCCGCGGAGCGGCTGGGCCCGTGAGCCATGGCCGCTGAGCCTGCGCGTCCGAACCTGTGCTCCACAACGGGAGAGGCCACAACAGTGGGAGGCCCGCGTACAGCAAAAAAAAAAAAAAAAAAAAAAAGAAAGCTTTGAGGTGAGATTGGCATGACCAGATGCTTGGAGAATATGTCTGTGAGTGGATGCAGTGGGGGCCAGCTGGAGAGGAGAAGTTGGCAGTGAGATGGTCTGTGCTGCCCTGATGAATGGTTTTTGACACGGATAATGTCAGGCTTTAGAAAGAGAGTTTCATGATACAAGTAATGAAAACAGGAGAGAACTTGGGCATCAGTTAGTTGACAGCTTGGATGGGGAATCAAGTGTTGGAGGGTAGACTCTTTGGCAAATCAAGCGCTTCCAGTAGTACAGTTGAAGCAGTAGCAGTTGGGAAGAAGGAGAATTAGATGTGAAAGAACAGGATTTGAAAATGAATCTTGATTGTACATAAGGTTTTAAAATATTCAATTATATTTCCCATTGATACCCACTTTTATTTTAGAGATGGGTTTCAGTAGACAAAAGTTGATTTCCCTTGTGGAATCAAAATGACAGCAAAGAATCTTAACCTCTTCTTTGCAGAGTGTTCTTTCACAAGTTTTTTTTTTAACATCTTTATTGGAGTATAATTGCTTTACAATGTTGTGTTAGTTTCTGCTATATAACAGAGTGAATCAGCTATACGTATACATATAACCCCATATCCCCTCCCTCTTGCGTCTGCCTCCCACCCTCCCTATCCCACCCCTCTAGGTGGTCACAAAGCACAGAGCTGATCTCCCTGTGCTATGTGGCTGCTTCCCACTAGCTATCTATTTTACATTTGGTAGTGTATATATGTCCATGCCACTGTCTCACTTTGTCACAGCTTACCCTTCCCCCTCCCTGTGTCCTCAAGTCCATTCTCTACATTTGTATCTTTCTTCCTGTCCTGCCCCTAGGTTCTTCAGAACCATTTTTTCTTTTTTTTAGATTCCATATATATGTGTTAGCATACAGTATTTGTTTTTCTATTTCTGACTTACTTCACTCTGTATAACAGACTCTAAGTCCATCTACCTCACTATAAATAACTCAATTTCATTTCTTTTTATGGCTGAGTAATAGTCCATAGTATATATGTGCCACATCTTCTTTATCCATTCCTCTATCATTGGACACTTAGGTTGCTTCCATGTCCTGGGTAGTGTAAGTAGTGCTGCAGTGAACATTGTGGTACATGACTCTTTTTGAATTATGGTTTTCTCCAGGTATATATATGTCCAGTAGTGGGATTGCTGGGTCGTATGGTAATTCTATTTTTAGTTTTTTAAGGAACCTCCATACTGTTCTCCATAGTGGCTGTATCAATTTACATTCCCACCAACAGTGCAAGAGGGTTCCCTTTTCTCCACACCCTCTCCAGCATTTATTGTTTATAGATTTTTTGATGATGGCCATTCTGACTGGTGTGAGGTGATACCTCATTGTAGTTTTGATTTGCATTTCTCTAATGATTAGTGATGTTGAGCATACTTTCATGTGTTTGTTGGTGATCTGTATATCTTCTTTGGAGAAATGTCTATTTAGGTCTTCTGTGCATTTTTGGATTGAGTTGGTTGTTTTTTTGATATTGAGCTACATGAGCTGCTTGTATATTTTGGAGAATAATCCTTTGTCAGTTGCTTCGTTTGCAAGTATTTTCTCCCATACTGAGGGTTGTCTTTTCGTCTTGTTTATGGTTTCCTTTGCTGTGCAAAAGCTTTGAAGTTTCATTAGGTCCCATTTGTTTATTTTTGTTTTTATTTCCATTTCTCTAGGAGGTGGGTCAAAAAGGATCTTGCTGTGATTTATGTCATAGAGTGTTCTGCCTATGTTTTCCTCTGAGAGTTTTATAGTGTCTGGCCTTACATTTAGGTCTTCAATCCATTTTGAGTTTATTTTTGTGTATGGTGTTAGGGAGTGTTCTAATTTCATTCTTTTACATATAGCTGTCCAGTTTTCCCAGAACCACTTATTGAAGAGGTTGTCTTTTCTCCATTGTATATTCTTGCCTCCTTTATCAAAGATAAGGTGACCATATTTGCATGGGTTTATCTCTGGGCTTTCTATCCTGATCCATTGATCTATATTTCTGTTTTTTTGCCAGTACCATACTGTCTTGATTACTGTAGCTTTGTAGTATAGTCTGAAGTCTGGGAGCTTGATTCCTCCAGCTCCATTTTTCTTTCTCAAGACTGCTTTGGCTATTCGGGGTCTTTTGTGTTTCCATACAAATTGTGAAATTTTTTGTTCTAGTTCTGTGAAGAATGACATTGGTAGTTTGATAGGGATTGCATTGAATCTGTAGATTGCTTTGTTTTCCTATGCAGCTGCAGCCTCTGTTAGAAACTAGCCTGATAACTAGTGTCATACATGATCTTTGCCTACACATTAAACAGCACACTTGATAAAAATAAATGTTGTGTTTTCATTTCACATGAGTTTTTATGGTCTCTGGGAGACTTTTGTCCATAAACAGATGTTGGCTATGCCAGTGCTTTAGATGTTTAACAGAATTTCTTAGTTAAAGAGCAGCCAGGAAAATATGAAAGATCTTTTTAAGTAATGTGAATGAGCAAATGGAAAGGATGATTGGAGTCACTTTACTGTTGGATTTACTGTGGATTGGTGTTACTATTGTAAAATGTACTTCTGTGTATATTTAATCCATAAAAACTATTGAAATTAATGGATGATTTAGTCAATAAAAAAGGTTCTAAGAATCCAATAAAACAAACTTGTGTATCAAGTTGGAGTTAGTTCTTTCTGCCAAAAGCCTGCCCAAGGCAGGAGAGATCAGCTATATCAGTGAGACCATGGTACAAACATGCCATCCTGCTAATTCAAACTGGGGTTATGTGAGCTTTCTTGTCTAAAGGAATGGATGGTCCCAGAGTGAAACATGAACAGCTGAGGAAATATCTGAGTGTTCATAGTACACTGAACACTGCTTATAGTAATAGGAAACACTGCTTATAGTAATAGGAAAATTTTTCACTTTTGCAAGAAGTTGCTCTGGAAGGAGCCTAAACTAATAATGAAGGAGGGGTTCTGGGCTGTCCACCCTAATTTCATTCATTAAATGTTTGTTTGCCCATTATGGGTTGGATGAGGTGCTAGACCCTAGCTGTCTCTCTACTGAGTGTTCACTCTAGTGGGGGAGAGAGAGGTAATACATCAGCATTAACAAACATTTTTATACTCAAAAGTTGTGATAAGTACTAGGCAGGAAAAATGGGAGGGTCCCTTTAAGGTAGGATGGTTTTCTCTGAAGAGATGTTATTTAAGCTCAAACCCAAAGGATGGAAAGATTTATTTATCTTTAAATATATGTTTTATTTTGGAAATTTCCAAACATGCACAAAAATAGAATTGTTTAATGAACTGTGTACCCATCACTTAGCTTCAATGATTATCAACATTTTTGCCAATCGTGTTTCATATGTTCCCCCTCCTTTTTTCCCTTAGAATATTTTAAAGGAAATTCCAGACATCATAATACAGCTATTTTAAGAGGCTTGAAGCATAGTACTGATAAATGCTACAACATTGATAAACCTTGAAAACATTATGCTAAGTGAAAGAAGGTAATTAGAAAAGATCACATGTTGGATGATTTCACTTTTATGAAATGTCCAGAATAGGCAAATCTATTGAGACAGAAAGTAGACTAGTGGTTGCCTACGGCTGAGAGGGTTCAAGGAAAATGGGGAGTGACTGCTAATGGGTTAGAAGGATGAATTGTATAATAAGTAAATTATTTCTTAATAAAGCTGTATTAAAAAGGAGTGGTGGGGGAGGGGAGAGGCACCTGAGGCAAGAAAGGGCTTTGTTTGAGGAAGTATATAGAGCCCCGAATGGCTGAGCTTGGTGGGAGAGAAGGGAGGGTGTATTAAGATGAGGTTGGAGGAAGGAAGGAAATCTGATCTTGCTGGGCTTTAGCTCCTGGTAAGAATTCTGAACTTGGTCCAAGTACAAGAGGAAATCTATGAATGTTTTAAAGCATGGTCAAGTGATCAGTTTTATGTTTTTAAGAGTACTCTGGCTGTTGTTTGGAGTAGAGTGAGAGAAGTGGGTTGTCTACATTGGAATGATGGTAGTAGTCTAGGCAAGAGATGATGGTGCTTTAGGATAGGATGATGGCAGTGGAATTGGAAAGAAGTGAACAAATGGAGTTTTATGTAAGAGTTTTGTGTAATAAAAGGAATGCTGGGACTTCCTTGGTGGTCCAGTGGGTAAGACTCCACGCTCCCAATGCACGGGGCCCGGGTTTGATCCCTGGTCGGGGAACTAGATGCCACATGCATGCCGCAACTAAGAAGCCCTCATGCTGCAACTAAGCTGTCCGTGTGTCACAACTAAAAACGATCCCGCATGCCGAGATCCCGCAACTAAAGATCCCACAAGCCACGACGAAGATCCTGCCGCAACTAAGACCTGGCGCAGCCTAAATAAATAATTTTTTTTTTTTAAAAAAAAGGAGTGCTGTTGCCCCCAGAGATTTGAAACCTTTCATCTCATTCAAATCTCTCATTATGTAAATGAGACTCAGATAAGTGAAATGTCCAAGGTCACAGAGTAAAACAACCTAGGCTGGAATCTGACTATCTTGACTTATAGCCAGTTTTTTTTTTCTTAAGGGAGACATGCTTCATAATCCATTTTTTAAAAAAAAATCCCCAGAGTGACTTATTTCTGAGCTCCTTGTAAAACTAAGATGGAAAGGGTCAGGCTTGGAATGGAAGTATTGGGCCAGGAGTGCCCTGGAGCTGCTGGATTGACAGCAGAGACGTGGCAGCTCAGAGGTGAGGTCCAAGCAGTTTTAGCAGCACAGCATGGCTAGTGGGCTTTTGTTTTCCCTGCGTAAGCTGCAGGAAACGGAACCTCCTGGGGAAGAGTTATCTTGGACAAACCTTCCATGCTTAACTAGGCTTTGCAGGTTTCTTATTTGGCCCTTGTCTTCCAAGTCTCCTTTAGCTTTTTTTTTTTAATAAATAAATAAATTTATTTATTTATTTATATTTTTAATTTTTGGCTGTGTTGGGTCTTTGTTGCTGTGCGCAGGCTTTCTCTAGTTTTGGCGAGCGGGGGCTACTCTTTGTTGTGGTGTGCGGGCTTCTCATTGCAGTGGCTTCTCTTGTTGAGGAGCACGGGCTTCAGTAGTTGTGGCTCGTGGGCTCTAGAGCACAGGCTTAGTAGTTGTGGCGCACGGGCTTAGTTGCTCCGCGGCATATGGGATCTTCCTAGACCAGGAGTTGAACCCGTGTCCCCTGCATTGGCAGGTGGATTCTTAACCACTGCGCCACCAGGGAAGTCCAAGGCTCCTTTAGCCTTAAGTCATCTCTACATCCAGAGATTTTTTGTCCATTTACTGGACCAAAAACTACATTCTGCTTATTAATTGAAAATAGATATCAGAAAACCAGACCATTGGTGGAAGAGAAAGCCAAATGGCCAAAGTGCAGCAGTTGAGAAGTATTTCTCCTGTTTCTGTTGAAATATTGAATATGAATATTTTCTGTGAAAGTTTCATGAGATTCTAAAGCAGATTTATATACTAGGTACATAGAATATAATTTTTGGTAAGTAACGTGACTTACTTAAAACATTTTGGTCTTGAGGAATGCCTTTTTTTTTTTTTTTAACATCTTTATTGGAGTATAATGGTGTGTTAGTTTCTGCTTTATAACAAAGTGAATCAGCTACATACCGAGCTGATCTCCCTGTGCTATGCGGCTGCTTCTTGGGGAATGGTTTTGTTAAAGAAAAGATGTCAGAGACATACTACTTTAGTAAAGCAGGGCCTCTCATGGGATACAGTTTGGGTACATCCTCTTAAGTTTCAGTTTCTAGTAATGCATGTCCAGGAACTAAAATTATACCAGTCTTCCCAGGGACTGTTTGTCATGGGAGGATAATTTATGCCAACCAAATGAATGCACGAATACCAACCTCTTTAGTCTACTGGACAGATCGGAATACCATTGTTTCATCTTATCATGGAGATGGATGTAACAGAAATATAATTTCAGTGGCTGATTATTTTTCTGCTAGTTCAAGAGTCACCTCTTCATAACAAGGCACTAAATTCATAGAACAGCCCTTCAGGAGCTTATAATTGGAGCATAGGGAAATAGATGGTTTTCAGGCTTTGGAAAGATCAAATGAGCCATTCTGTCCCACATAGGAGTAATCCCGACAGTATTGTCAAAGTCCTTCTATCTCCTGTTGATATGAGCTGGGTAAATGCTGCAAGTTCTTAGTCTACCCTTCTGTCTTTTAAATGCTTCCTGCATACTAACTTTTTGTTCCATCAGTACTTGAGGCAGTCATGTTACAGTAAGGTTGACTAGATTCTAGATTTTGTATTCCATTCCTGAGCATATACTTTTTTTTTTCTTAAGTCTTTATTTGTTACAATATTGCTTCTGTTTTATGTTTTGGTTTTTTGACCCCAAGGCATGTGGGATCTTAGCTCCCCGACCAGGGATTGAACCCTCACTCCCTGCATTGGAAGGCGAAGTCTTAACCACTGGACTGCCAGGGAAGTCCCATCGTATACTTTTCTTAACTTGATTGAACTTGGATGTTTCCCAAGGCTCCATACACTTCACACAATGTCTCTTTTAGTGGCTGTCTGCTACAGACAGATAATCTGCATTTCAGTGGTTCTTAAGTTTGAGCATAGGAATCACTGAGGAGATTTGTTAAAAGTGCAGATTTTCAAGTTTGACCTCCATGATTCAATTTAAGTAGATCTGAGGATTGAGTTCTGAGACCTGTATTCTTAGTTCTTTAACCTACAGTTAGAGAAACATCACGTATGTGTGAATTCTTAGCAGTTTCCTTTCCAGGGGCAAATTTATTACTAAAGTCTGTGGTACTCTATATACTAATAATAAGACAGAAGTTTGGTTTTAAAACCTTGGAAAGTTTCTTAAGTACCCATAACCAATTTTTAAAACAGCCCAAATTTTTGCAATTAACATTTGCTTTTATTTTCTTTGCCAAAATACTCCGGGGAAGCTGTGGTTATGTTGGCCATGCAGAAAGAAAGTTCTCTTTGTTCCAGAATGTCTTGAACATCCGCTGCTTCTCCTCACTGATCTGGTTCAAGACTTCCTCATCTCTCAACTGGACAGTCACAAATTTGTTCAGAATTTGACCCCATCCTCCCTCTCCCTGCGTGCAGATTGCTAGTGGAGGTGATGTAGCTATTGTAGGATTTGGGGTGGAGGGAGTAACATGGTCCGGGGCATCTTAGAGAAGTCATTCTGACAGGATGGAAGATGGATTAGATGGGAGTATCAGAGTCTTCAGGGAGTGAGTGTGGTTTTTCAAAAAAAGCTAGTATTAGAATGAAATAGCAAATTTGGAAAATGTGGAAATTTCCTGTTGCTTTTGTAATATATACTGTAAAACGAATGCTTGAACAAACAGAAGGAGGAGAAAAGGTCTCAATATCCTAGGAACAGGATCCCATCTCTTGCCGTCCTCACACCTGTATGTTGTGTGCTAGCATTTATTGGCACATACTGTTTTCCTTTCTTGTCTACTGCCTCGCTTTTAACACTTACTGAATACCTATTTTATGTGCCCTCATTAGGACATGAAGATACAGTGGTGAACAAGATTAAATTGATCCTTGTCCTAATAGAGCTTACAGTTTCACGGGGTTGGGAAACGAGATACCAAATGAAAACCCGTATGATAGCATAATGGTAATTGAGGAAAAAATGTTAGGAAAAGTGCTGTGAGTGGATAGAAATGGGCATCTAATCTAATCTAGAAGGTCAGGAAAGTTCTACCTGAGTTTCAATGACTTCAGCTTAGACCTGAAGAATTAATAGGAATTAACTAGAAAACTGGGGAGTTGAGAGGAGGGTGTTTGTTTTGGGTAGGGGGAACACCTTGTCCTTAGGGCCTGAAGCAGGGAGGAATAATCAGAAATTTCTAAAGAGGTCTGGGTGATTGCAGGTTAGTGAACCAGAGGGAGAGGCAGCAACTATGATGAAGGAGAGGTAGGCAGAGGCCTTACAGTTTACAGTGTTTTTGTACTTTATCCAAATAAGGGGTGAGGGGTTTTAAGAATGGGGTGAAGAGTGTAGTTACATGTTCAGATTAATATTTGAAAATGGTGACTTTGGCTGTTTTATAGAGAAAGCATTGTGGGGTACAAGGTAGAAATCAGTAGACTAAATAGGTTGTTGTATAGACTCATTAGGCTGTTCAGGGGAGAGATGATGGCAGTCTGGACCAGGGTGTTAGGACTGAAGGTGGAGAGAACTAAATGGATTGAAGAATTATTTTGTAGCTTGAGTTGGTAGGATTTAGTGAGAGATGGATTAGATGTGGAATATGAAGGAAAGGGATGTCAGGGATGACTCCTAGATTTCGAGATTGAATTGAGTGTGGATAATAGTCATTTTTATTGAGATTGCAGGGGATGATAGAGGCACAGGTTTGGAGGGAAAGATAAGAGCTGTTTTGAAAGTTCTTTCTCTGTGGATTCTTATTCTTCACCTTAGAAACTCCCACTCCCACAAGATTCTGCTTAAAATTGTCCTCCTGTGAAATCACTATAAAGCCCTCCCCACCCCTCACTCTTTTTCTGTAGAGCAGTAAATTGTGCCATTGTGTCACTTGGTAAAGTCTTCTCTTAGTATTTCTCTATTTTATAATTATGTGCTTGCCTATCTCTCACCAGACTTGATTTCTTTGGCAGCGACATCCAAATAACTATCCTGTTCCTGGAATGTGGATAAACATTTCTTCAAGTGTTTTCCACTGAGTTATACATGTATGTTAAAGTTTCCTTTATCTTAAATCCAAGTAATGTTAGATTAAGTGATTTTACTGCAGAACTTTTCCCAGTCTTTGTATTCTTTTTTTTTTTTTTTCCAGTCTTTGTATTCTAATATGGCTTGTGAATCTCTGGGAAGGGCATAAGGTGTGCAGTATTTTCCAATATTATTTAGTTCTCCCAATCCCTCCCCCGCCACCACCAGCTTTTGTTTTCTGAGCATCTCATGTTACTAGTGTTGAGGGTAAGAGGCAGGGATAGGAACATAATGTGGGAAATGCTGATTTGGGTGTGTGAGTAGGCCTAGGCACATAATTCACTGAGCGTGGACTATGTGAAAAGCAAATCTGACAGCCGTGGGAGAACATCTCTGGATGTTTTTTGGGGAAGCTCGTTTTGCCTATAGTTGCTGCAGATCTAGTTCTTTTACCCTCAATGAACAAAACAGGCATCAGGGGATGAGAATTTACTGTCTATTGTTTGTCCTTGCCAGGCTAAAAATGCTAGGTAACACGAGGTGACAAATTTTAGTCTGTTTCTTTGTAGCTAAGCTGGGAAGAGCTGAACAAAAAATTCTTTGGTCCTTTTACTTATTAACTCTCAACATCAAAACAGTGCCTTTCTTATACCACCTGGGTTGTTCATAAAATAAACAGAGTTATATTAGTAACTTTTTTACAGAAGAATTAATGTTCAGTATTTTTCTAGGGCTATTTATATTCTGTTTTAGAGAGTTGGCTGTAGTGATGCAGAACCTAGGTCTCAGGGAAATATAGAGAGGAGAGACTAAATAGGGAAGATAGTGTCCTGTTTTTGAAGAGTGTATGATTTATTTTAGAGGGGAATTTTTCTTTTTTTCAGAAGTTAGAGAGCTCAAGATAGTTCAGTTTTAGAGTGGATCCTAGTGGAAACCTTTACTAGGAACTCACTGACTCAAACAGGAAAAACAAATATATATATATATTTTTTTATTTTTAATAAATTTATTTTTATTTATTTTTGGCTGTGTTGGGTCTTCGTTGCTACATGCAGGCTTTCTCTAGTTGGCGGCGAGCCGGGACTACTCCTCGTTGTGGTGCGTGGGCTTCTCACTGCGGTGGCTTCTCTTGTTGCGGAGCTCAGGCTCTAGATGTGCGGGCTTCAGTAGTTGTGGCGCACGGGCTTAGTTGCTCCGCGGCATGTGGGATCTTCCCAGACCAGGGCCCGAACCCATATTCCCTGCAATGGTAGGCGGATTCTTAACCTCTTCTGCCACCAGGGAAGACCTATATATATTTTTTAAACTTAGATTTTATTTTGTGATGCCAGATGGCATTATTATGTTACATTTATTGACAGACTTTAACTGCTGGCATCTTTCTTATGTCATGTGGAGTGGGTCGGGCCTTTACTCTACAGACTTTATTTGGCTATAGAGTTAACAATGGACATCGTTTTTTTGAGTGATATAAAATACAGCTTAGATTAATAAAGATGTCATAACCACATCTACATCTATACTCCCATATCTTAATTTACATGTCTTCATTTACTTGCCCCACCCTTTTTTATTGTGGATGTTTATTTCTAAATTGGAGTAGCTTGGAATGGCAGGGAAAACTTGATCATTTTTAGTACTGCTATCAGAGAAGTTATCAGCCTCTGTCATCAGTTTAATATTCCATCAGCTATCAGACCCAGTCTTTAGACATGAACCTCTGAAATCACCATAAAGAACAATCAAAATCTGTCAATAAAGATTACTTTTCCATTTATTTTAAGAAAACCCTGGGGAAAGGAAAAACAACTGCTGAATACTTTTAGCAGCAGTGATAGGGACTGTATGAGTAAAACGTAGTAATTTTTTTAGCAGCGAAAACAGCTGCAATTTTTGACGCTTCTTCCTTAATATCGATCCAGTTGTTTCTGTGCTGTACATACCTTTATACAAAAATGATACTATAAACTTGTCTAGACTTGGTAACCTGCAGTTGCTTATTCTATTGAAAAAGTCACAGCTCAGGATATATTTTTTGGAATGCTTCACTCTGTGCTTCAACTCCTAATAAAGCATGTGTTGTCCAGGAAAATAATTTTAACCATAGAAACTCCCACATTTGTTTCAGGTCGATCTTCTCTCTTTCCCTTTGAAGATGCCTTCCTGGACGACAGTCACGGCGATCAGTCCTTGTCATCCGGCTTAAGTTCTCCCACTCGCTGTCAAAATGGGGAGCGAGTAGAACGCTACTCTAGAAAGGTGTTTGTTGGAGGCCTTCCCCCTGATATCGATGAAGGTACAATGCACTCACTTTATAATGACTTTATAAAGGCCAGGTTTGTTATTTGTGTGATTTGACCCTACCTCTCTTCTTGAAGGCAGCTTCAGGACGTTCATATCTTGGTGTCAGGAGTTGAGGATATTTGATAGATGGGGAAGTGAGAGATTGTGCACTTTAGGTCTGCTCTTCATACATAGCAGTCTTCAAACAACTTCCCATTTCCTAGTTATTTGTTTGGGGATACATTTTAAATAATAATGAGAGCTAATATGTATGAAACTCGTACCACAAGCCCATTGTTGTGCCAGGTGCTTTACATTATCTTGTTTAATCTCCATAGCTACCCTGTAAGGCGTCTCCTCCCAGCTCTGTTTTGTGGGTGAGAAAACTAAGGATCAGAGAGAAACAGCTTATCCAGGGTTATGCAGCTAATGGTGCAGCTGGAATCAAAATCAGTCTGATTCCAGAGCTTTTGCTCCTATCCATCACACCATACCATCTCATATTCTAATGTAGATACCTATTAATGAAACACTCCCTCTTGCCTTTAAAAGAATGAAGACTTATTGGAATATTTCCTAATAACATTTTTGAGATACTGCCAATCCAAAAGTGAGTTTCACTTATGCCTAAAGCCAGCCAACGTATAGTAGGTTGTCAGTAACTATTTGTTGAATGGACAAATGAAATAGAATTGTGACAAAGTTACCTCAAGGGAAATAACAGTGGCTCTAATTCTAGTAGGCTTTGGATCTGCTATAAAAATATTGTTAAAGCAGAATTGTTTTGCCAGTATTATTTAAGCTGTGATATTTCTCTGATTTATCATGATTTTCTTTTTTTCATAATGAGAGAAGAATAGTCTCTAAAAATAGTTTTACTTTAGGCTTACTGCTTTAAGGTTGTACATTTTTCTCTAAACTATTCTTCTACTAGTGTTAATCTCATCCGTGGATTGGATTTTTCTTTAAGACCAAGTTTTTGATCATGGCTGAGAGAGTGGCAATTTAAACCTGATTAGGAGCTTAGTTATAACCTTCTGCTTTGAGTCAAAAGTCAGAAGGGAAAGATAAATTTGTTAAGCTATAACTTTTGAAACATTTTCTTTATAGGCTGTGTAGTAGGTATGTATGAGAGAAAGAGACCATTGGCTTTAGCTTTTTCTTATCCCTAAATAGAATTACCTACTTATTGTCCCTACTCCTCACCAAAGGAATAATATTTCTAAAACAATCTTAATAATAATCTAAGATTAATAATCTTAGAGATTATTTCACCACACAAGTGGAAGTGTATTTTAAATATTTTGTGTATTTTTGCCTCTTTTTCTAAAAACAGAGAACATTCCTATTTTTAGAATCTCCTTTTTACTTGACAGAGAGGTCACCTTAGCTAATGTCAGATTTTTTTCCTTCCAAATTCTTTATATCAGGTTTATTGGAAGTGAAGAAGGGAAGTGAATTATAGTTAGAAACACATTCTGCATTGTTGAAATACAATGGTGTTTCACTTAGTAAGTTTGACTTCTATAAAAATGCTTTAGAATATAGCTCTCAAAACATTTTAAAATAGGACTTCCCTGGTGGCGCAGTGGTTAAGAATCTGCCTGCCAATGCAGGGGACACGGGTTCGAGCCCTGGTCTGGGAAGATCCCACATGCCACGGAGCAACTAAGCTTGTGTGCCACAACTACTGAGCCCGCATGCTACAACTACTGAAGCCGGCACGCCCTAGAGCCCGTGCTCCACAACAAGAGGAGCCACCACAATGGGAAGCCTGCGCACCGCAATGAAGAGTAACCCTCGCTCACCGCAAATAGAGAAAGCCCGCGTGCAGCAACAAAGACCCAACGCAGCCAAAAATAAAATAAATAAATATATTAAAAAAAGAAAAAACATTTTAAAATAAAAAGACATATTTTATGCTATTCTGTTTGCAGTATTATTTTCTCTTCTGCTAAGAGTCCTTCTTTGTTTTGTAGATGAGATCACTGCCAGCTTTCGCAGGTTTGGACCTCTCGTCGTAGACTGGCCTCACAAAGCTGAAAGCAAGTCGTATTTTCCTCCTAAAGGTAATGCGCTTAAAATGTCTGCACTGCCTGCCTATTGGAGAGCTAACATGATAATTCAATAAAAGGCAGTCTTTTAACTCTGAAAACAGCTGTTGACTTTTCCCCCCTATTAAGAAAACATTTTAATGTTGATCATCTTTTCATATTTTACTGTTTCCACTTGGAGACTGTTCTCCCAGGAGCCCACTGACTGTTTCGTGGCATCTACTTTTATTGACAGTGAGATCCTGTGAGTTTATTGTGAACGAGCCTTGGCTAACTTTTCATTAACTGAGAGAACAGATCTAGGGTTTTGAGGAATGTCAGCAATGGAAAAGAAAAGATCGTTTTGAGTCAAATTTTATCAGTAGCCCATAGCCCTATGGTTTTATAGATCTTATAAACCCCAAACTTGGGAAAGCTAGTGACTGAAGAATGACATTATATAAAATTACTTTTATCCATGTCTGTATCTTAAGTGACTTAGCCTTTTAACAGGTAGAGGGCACACTAACAAAGGACTCTTTACATGACCTTGCTTCCCTTATTATTTTTTTTTTTTTTGCGGTACGCGGGCCTCTCACTGTTGTGGCCTCTCTCGTGTGGAGCACAGGCTCCGGACGCGCAGGCTCAGCAGCCATGGCTCACGGGCCCAGCCGCTCCGCGGTATGTGGGATCTTCCCAGACCGGGGCACGAACCCGTGTCCCTGCATCGGCAGGCGGACTCTCAACCACTGCGCCACCAGGGAAGCCCTTTCCCTTATTTTTGATAGGCTTTTTTCTTAGTTTATGAGGGCATGAAAATATATCACTTTGTTTATAGTTTGTCATTTTTGTGGAATCTAGGGAACTTTTCTGGTGATATTAATTCTACATATGTTCCTAGATTTATATTGAGGAGTGTTTTGAGTTAAAGAGAAGGTTTTCTTCTTGTGTTATGTTCTGTATATTTCAAGGATGTCCTTCATCTCTAAGGAACTGGGTTTTGATGTGTATTATTGTATAATAGTACTCACCACAAGAAGATGGAGTCAAAATACTTGTCCTTCCTGGGCCTTGTATAGGAATCAAATTATAGCTTAACCTAGGAAAGGCAGGAGCTTCCTTTTATGTCTGGTTTATTAGATTTGTCACCTGTACTTCTCCCCACTCTCTTTATAGCCTATGAAAAATAATATAAGGCTGTTTGTTTGCTTTTAACATTCTTCTGTTAATCTTCTCCAGTAATTTTTAAAATTAAGTTTTATGTTAGTCAAAAAAGATAAAGATCATCATGCTGATTATTTCAGTGAAGGAATGTATTCACTTTGTGGTGCATGTATAACACTAAAGAAACATGTTTAAAACATGTTTTTAAGAATGCTAATGGTTTGTTGAATCAGAATAGTAGTATTTCAGTGAATGAATGAGGTCACCACACTGTGCTGCATGTAATACACTCTGTAAAGTCACATGTATAACAAGATGTTCCTGAGAGTACTAGCTGCACGTGTGAATGAAGGCAGTGTTATTTCAGTGAAAGAATGTATTCACCACACTGTGGTGCATGTAACACACTCTGTAAAATGACATATATAAAAGATATTTCTAAGAGTACTAGTTGAAAAAAAAGTCATCATTCTGAGAAGGTTATAAAAATGATTCTGGGATAAAAGGTGTCAGGTGATCATTGTAAAAAATAAAAATGAAGATAAGCACATCTATGGTCATGTCCAAAGAAAATTATCCCAAATCTACCTCTGTCAGAGATAATCACTGTATACATTTTATTAAATATCCTTCTTATATCTCTTTATGAATATATACATTTATATGAAATTTAAAAGTTTACATAAATGGGATCACACTATATATGCTGTTTAATAACCTGCATTTCCCCCCCAGCAATGTCAACATCTTTCTGTAAGAAACTATATTATCCTTAATGACCTTGTTTTATTTAATCAGTCCTAGTGATGGTCATTTAAGTTGCTTTCAGTTGTTTTTTCTCATGGATGATGCTTTAGTGAATATCCTTGTGCCTTCATTTTTTTTGCTTTTTTCTAATTACCTCTTAGGGTGAATTTCCAGAAGTGAGGTACATATTTATACATACTGCCAAGCTGCCCTTAACAAAGGTCATACACATTTATGTTCCCAGTAATAGTACCTGATTCGTAAAACTTTGTTTTATTGAGGGTCTAGCGATATGGCTCTTTTTTGATCTTTGCCAATCTGGTGGTTAAAATAACGTCTTTTTGGCATTTTTTTCTCTTACTGGCCATTTGAATTTATTATTTTACTTTCTTACATCGACATCTCATTTCCCTCTGGAATTTATAATGGAGTAAGTCACAAAAAAGGATCCAGCTTTATTTTTCCCAGTATCATGCCAGTTGTCCCAGCAGTCATTTATTGACAGTTCCATTTTTTCCTCATTGATTTGAGTCATTAGAATTAAGTATTGGTTGGAAGATCATCTCTTCTGTTGCCCTACACCGAATTTCAAAGACTTAGTTTTAAAAAAAGGTAAAGAATTTTATTAGTAATTTTGTTTACATGTTAGAATGATAGTTTTTTGGATATTTTGGATTAAAGAAAGTATATTAAAATTAACTTCTCCTGTTTCTTTTTAACTTTTTAAATGTAGATATTGGAAAATTTTAAATTACATATGTGACTCATATATTTATTGGACAGCACACCTGCAGAACACGAGTCAGCAAACTATCTTTGGCCTGTGAGCTAAGCATGGTTTTTATATTTTTAAGGGTTGTGGAAACACACACACACACACACACACACAGAAGAATAGGTAACGGAGACTATACGTGGCCCTCAAATCCCTTTGCAAAAAGTTCATTGACTCCTGTTCTAAAATAGCCCAGAGAATTGTTCATTTAGCTTCTGAGACATCCAGTGACAAAGGAGGCAGTTTATTTCAGAGGAAGTCTATGTATTTGCAAACCTAACTAATTATTAAATTTTGTTCTTCTATTGAAGGTGGTCATTGTAAAAAGTAAAAATGAAGATAAACATATATGGTCATGCAGTCTTTACCCAATGGTCAATTGTGTTCGATAAAGTAAAACTGAGTCATTGTGACATATATTTCTCGGTACTTAAAGAACTGTCAGTTTCTCTTTAAGTCTTCTCTTTTCCAAGCTACATATTTTCCCATCTCTAGTCATACCTTATGCCTAATGGATTCTGGACCACCATTATTCTTGTTTGCCTTTTCTGTGCATATGTCTTCTCTACAATATCCTACTTAAATTTGTTTCTGAGAGTTGAAGAGAGAACATTTGGGTTGGTATGAGCAGTATAGAGTTTAGCAGCTCTATGAACTCCGTGGTTTTGGTACCACTCCTATGTAACAGCACAATAATAGAGAATTGTAGAACGTTAGAGAAAGTGCCCTTATTTTATAGCTGAGGTTAAGTGTTGAGATGGACTAGGGAGAGCCAGGCCAAGAAGAGAATCTGGATCTCCTGATTCTGGTCCTCAGGCTTGCATCCTCCGAGAGCAGATTGCCTTTCTGGTGATTTTGGGGTCAAGTAGGAGAAATAATTATACTGTTGGCTCCTGTTGTGTTTTGCTCTCAGCTAAAGTCTGAAGGTTGACCTAGTTTGGAAGGACCTAAAGAAATTTGGTGTTATTCCAAGATTGAAGTAACTTTGAGAATCCATGCCCATTGCTTTGAACATTGGGAACATCTAAGTAGTTCACCCCAAACTGTTCTGTGCCTTCT
Source organism: Lagenorhynchus albirostris (assembly GCF_949774975.1). Lineage (NCBI taxonomy): Eukaryota > Metazoa > Chordata > Mammalia > Artiodactyla > Delphinidae > Lagenorhynchus > Lagenorhynchus albirostris. Next base: position 50,170,118 of record NC_083110.1, on the reverse strand, counting down.
TAATAATACCTCCTCATGCTGTTTCTATTTTTCCTTAAATTCCTTAGGTTTTAATTCAGGTCAGTGCTTTTTTGGTAATCCCCCTCTTGCCGATTATAGTTTTCTTAGGTCACCTCAGCTTGGCCATAAGGCACCATTCCTTTGGCTGTATGCTTTAGGCTTATGTGTAAATAAGAGGAAAATATGAACCATTCACTACTGAGTCCTCCTGTCTTTTTCTCAGAAAGTATATGCCTAATGAAATAAACAGAACCATTCATGTATCCAGCAGGTATACGTGTACAGATGTGGAGTACGGTTTGTAAAACCATGGCCATTTCAGTGGACTGTGGAGAACTTAATATCCATGTAGAGAAACAGTGACCAAGCACGTCAGCTGTCCCCTTAAGTGTTGTTGGGCCAGCAGAGTGGGAGGTGATGGAGACTGGGGTTCTCTCCAGCACAAAGCCACTAAGGCATTTGATCAACTCTTTGAGGATATGCAGAGCCCTCTGGATCATTTGTCTGTGGGCCACAAACAGGTAATTGCTTGGTGTTCTCCAGAGCACCTCTGAGAACCTGGAGGCAAAAGAAGGCATGGAAATCAGATTGTGTCTTCATGATATGTTCTCAGACCTCCTGAACTTAGAGTCCTGTGGGGAAAATTAAAAGAAGTCAAATAGTCACAATATACCACAATTATAAACTATAATAGTTCTCTAAAGGAAAAAATGGAGAGTGCGGTGACTCTAAAAGGGGGACATCGATTTAGATTGGGTATATGGAGAGAGCTTCTTTGAGAAAATAGCGATTAAGTAGACCTGAAAATTGAGGAGTTAACTAGAAAGCGTAGGGAAGCAAGTTCCAAGCAGAGGAGTACCATATGGGAAATAGTGAGTATGAAAAGGGCTTTATTACCTTTGAAGAAATGAAGGAAGTATGGTTGGAATGTTGTGAGGGTGGAGAACATGACGTGAAAAGAAAGTCTTGAAAAAAAAGTACGATTATTTTCCCTTCCTGAATTGCTCTAGTCCCCCAGAGAGAGTAGATACAAAGGCATTTGTGTGGTGTTTGTCTTTGGGGTAGAGACAGAATAGAGTTGGGTCAAATAGAAATATTAGTTTAAAATACTTTCAAATTGGGGCTTCCCTGGTGGCGCAGTGGTTGAGAGTCCGCCTGCCGATGCAAGGGACATGGGTTCGTGCCCCGGTCCGGGAAGATCCCACATGCCGTGGAGCAGCTAGGCCCGTGAGCCATGGCCGCTGAGCCTGTGCGTCCGGAGCCTGTGCTCTGCAACTGGAGAGGCCACAATAGTGTGAGGCCCGCGTACCGCAAAAAAACAAACAAACTTTCAAACAGCTATTGATAAAGCTGAAGCAAGTCTTCCTTTGTGTTTTCTGCCTTTGGTTCTTGATGATGAAAAGAAATTCAACTCTAATCAAAATATTGAGGAAGTTTCCTGAGATTGCATTCTCATGCTTTTTACTTCTGGAATAGTAGAGTTGGAGTTGTGAGTCCTGGAGAGGGAGGTTCTCCCAAATGTTAGCGCATGAACCAAATCCTGCATTTGTACAAAATACTAATCAACATCACTATGTTTATAGTAGGTAGTAAAGAGTACAGGCTCTGGAGTCAGCTGCCTGGGTTGAATTCCTGTTCCACTACTTGCCATTGCTGTATCTTTGGGGTGATTATTAATCTTCCTAAATCTCTCTCCCTCTCTCTGTCTCTTTTTAAAAAAAATTTTTTTAATTAATTTATTTTTATTTTTGGCTGCCTTGGGTCTTTGTTGCTGTATGCAGGCTTTCTCTAATTGCGGCGAGCAGGGGCTACACTTATTGCGGTTCGCGGGCTTCTCATTGGGTGGCTTCTTGTTGCAGAGCATGGGCTCTAGGCGCATGGGCTTCAGTAGTTGTGGCACTCGGGCTCAGTAGTTGTGGCTCGCGGGCTCTAGAGTGCAGGCTCAGTAGTTGTGGTGCACGGGCTTAGTTGCTCCGCGGCATGTGAGATCTTCCTGGACCAGGGCTCGAACCTGTGTCCCCTGCACTGGCAGGCGGATTCCTAACCACTGTGCCACCAGGGAAGTCCTGTCTCTCTCTTTTTTTTTTTTTTTTTTGCGGTACGCGGGCCTCTCACTGTTGTGGCCTCTCCCATTGCGGAGCGCAGGCTCCAGACGCGCAGGCTCAGCGGCCATGACTCACAGGCCCAGCCGCTCAGCGGCATGTGGGATCTTCCCGGACCGGGGCACGAACCCGTGTCCCCTGCATCGGCAGGTGGACTCTCAACCACTGCGCCACCAGGGAAGCCCTCTCTCTTTTTTTTTAACCTACAAAGTGGAAACAATAATACCACTTCTGGGTTTATGAGGATTAAATGAGATCGTGCACATAGGATACTTTCTTAGAGCTCAGATATCATTCAAGACTTTTTTTTTCTAAGCAAGGGAGAGGTTAGGTTTAGTATTTGGTTTTGGTTTTTTAGCCAGGGTCAGCAAAACCGTTTAGCTGTTTTCTGTAATCAAGCTCATAAGAAGTAATAAGGACCATGAACTCCTAAGATAGTAGCATTGAGGTATTACTAGAATGAAGGGAGAAAGGGACCAGTGGTCTTACTGATAGATTAAATCATGATGGTGATAGATTTGATGGCAGGGTTGTGCTAAAATTCCTTCCACTGAATGGGAGAATCGTGACACTATTGAATGTGAGGGAGTCAGCAGAGGGAAAACCAGTTTGGTGTAGTGTTGAAATGTTTGAAGATCTGTAGAGTTTGGTATGTCCTCCATCTCATCTGAGAGGAAATTCCTAATGGGCAGTTGGAATTGTGGCTAGGGAGTTTCGGAAAAGAGTCTGGAGCTGGAGGTACACATCTCTTGCGAGTCATCTTTATAGCATGGAGGGAAAAGAAAATGAAAAGCCATTAATAAGTAAGTTTTGTCAGGAACCAGAAAGAAAAAGAGGACATTGCAGTGGAGATGCAGGTGAGTGAAGGACTGGGGGTATGTCTGTGGCTATGGAGGTGCAAGGAAAGAAGCTTCAAGAGAGAATAGTCAGCACCATCAGATATCACAGCGTTATTGAGAAGTCCTTCATGGAATAGAGTTGCATGTGGCCCTCTTGTCAAGTACATGATCACAGTAATTTCTATTGTTATCCTAATTCTAGGCCTTAATATTTTAATGAAGTAGTAGAAGCAGAACAAAGCAATCTGGCCACAGTGAACAAGTGTTATATTATAGGCAGTGAGAATAATCCTGCCTCCCTAGTGGAGCCAACCATCATCAGTTTTGTTTCCCTCCAGTCTTTATTCATATATATCTTTTTTTGTGGGAGTGTAATAATAGCAGAGATACAGTTTTCCATTCTCCTTCCTCCCAAGTTTCTGCTTAATTTTCATAGTTTTTAAGTGGCTGCCTAACCTACTGCTGCACCATAATTTACTTGCTTGTTGGTTATGTAGGCTATTATAAATAATGCTTCTGTTAATATATCCTTTTGTGTGTGGTTTTCCTTTCATAGTATTTTCTTTAGGATAAATTTGCAGCAGAAGCTTAACCAGAGTTAAAAGAAATGAAAATCCTAATGACTCCGGATTTGATATCACATGGCTTCCCAAAGCAATTTTCTTTATGAAGTTTATGCTAATTTGGACATCTGCAGCACATTTTCCGAGTCAGATAAATGGTACATTACAGTTGTGGACTTACCTTTTTGCCTATGTGTTTGGAATATAATGGACCCCTGCAGAAGCCAGGAACCACATCGATATGAATCTTGTACATGAAACATTTAAACCTTTTCCTCTTGGGTCTCATCGGTCAAGTCCTGGGTGTTCTTTGACATCATCTTCTGTCCTTCTCTGCCTTACCTTCTCTGGCCACACTGACTCCTTTGCTATTCCTTGAGGTAAACTAAGGCTTCTCAGGGGCTTAGTACTTCCTTTTGTCTAAAACCATCTTCCCCCAAATTTCTGAATGGACCACTCCTCTCTTCCCTTAGACAGACCTCTGCTCAAATGACACCTTCACAGGGAGACCTTTCTTGACTTCCTCATCTCACATAGCAGCCCCTCTACCCTCTTACTCTCTGTACCTCTTACCCTCATTTTATTTTTCCTCAAAGTACCTATTTTATCACAACCTGAAAAAAATTATATGTGTTTTTCTGCTTTCCAGATTGGAATGTAAGTTTTATGAGAACAGGGATTTTTATGTTTTGTTCACTGCTCTACACTCAGTACCTGCATCAACGGCTAGCCCTCAGATGTTTGTTAATGGATGAATTTTATCTTTGCAAATGATGAGCTCATTACTTGTAGAGTCCATCAAATTTTAGAGTTGCCCTAAAGATCGTCTCATTCTAATTCAACCTTTTTTTTTTTTTTTGCGGTACTCGGGCCTGTCACTGTTGTTGCCTCTCCCGTTTCATGTGCTCCGGACGCGCAGGCCCAGCGGCCATGGCTCACGGGCCCAGCCGCTCCGCGGCATGTGGGATCTTCCCGGACCGGGGCACGAACCCATGTCCCCTGCATCAGCAGGCGGACTCTCAACCACTGCGCCACCAGGGAAGCCCCAACCTTTATTTTAACCTAAGACTCAAAGAGGTGATGTGTCTTTTCCTAGGAGCACACAGCTCTTATTAGACAGACTTGAACTGGGAATACTAATAGTTTATACTATTTTACCTGGTGAATTACCAAGAAAATAATTTTTGTTTTGCTAGGGTGTATAATTTGTGGGAAAGGAAGATAGGTTTAAACTATATAATCTGATAAATTATGCTGTTATTTACAGGGCTGGATTTTATTTAAAAATTAGCAACTTAAGCTATATGACCCATGGCACACTTTCATAGCTATTTAAAAATGAAAGTGATCCTTGGCTTTTTCCTGAATTCTTCTATTCTGTTGGCCACACTGACATAGCTGGGGTATTTCCAAAGAGCTGGTTTAGGCTGAGGCTATAGGTCTGAGCTGCCCTTTAGCTATAGCTTAACCATGGGATTTTGCCTCTGGGGTGATACCACACCATTTCTGGACATGAGGATCAGAGGGTTCTCTTGTGCTCCTTCAAATTGGGGAAGTAGTTATGAGTGACAAGGAAAGCCCAAAAATAGGAGCTGTGACACAACCAGGTGTCATGGAGACTGTGCTAGGGGGTGGCAGGCTGCGAGGATTTGAACAGTGGGAGCTATTAATTCTTCATTGTAATGTTCCACATTATCATGACTCAGCTCTTCTCTGCATGTGTGCTCCTCTCTGTTTGTGCTTCCAGTGGGCAAATTGTTTTCATATTTCTAGTTGGAGTCCAGAGAGAGGGAATCTGATTGGTTCCGTTCATCTTTTAACCCCTTGCTGTGACATAGGCCATCCTAATGGTAGTGGCCTTAGAATCCCTGACTGCTTAATAAAACATAAAAGAAGCAGATGGTTTAGCTCTGCTTCCTCGAGCATGGGACTGGGAATGTGGCAGCTAGGAAGGTAAGTTGGGCAGGGCAAACTTTTATGATGGTAGATGTGCTTAGCATCACCTCCTTCATTGCCTCCTGGGAGAATAGCCCATGTCCAAAGTTGCTGTTACTGGAGCTACAAAAAAAAATGTCTACCTACCCTGAGCCTTCTACCCCTGCCTGGTTCTGAACCAAGCAGCTGCTCCTGATACTGCCAACAAACAGTCTTACCTCTTGTGGTGGGGCTGGGGCCAGGGAGAGGAGCTGGCATCTCCTGGGCAGTGAGCGCAGCTACACTATACCACTGTTGGCAGAGACCTCTGGGGCAAAGGCAGGGACAGCAGCCAGCTGCAGATGTTGGACAGGCGATTGGCCACATGGCTCTGAAGCTGTGTTAAGTCGATGGTGCTGGCATCCTCAGCCCATATGGAAGCCAGCTTCAGCCCTAGCAATTCAGGTGCACAGCCAGGTGGATCGAACAGTAACAGTCATGCATATTTATGCGAGAGTGACCCATGCCTTGCGCTCTGATGATTCCCTCCCACCTTGAGTAAAGTGTGTACTTCTAAGTGGCTGTTTCTACTGGTGATCACGTATTTCCTGTACACTGGTCAGGCTGACTTGACTGCCAGTCCTTGTGACCAAGGTCATGCAGGCATGGAAGTTTATACAATACCAGCATGGTTTGTGAACCTGGCATAAGCCGGGCCACATGGGATTCAGATTGACTTTGATCTGACCAGCTAAGGAGATGCTGTTTGAAGAACAGGAAAGAGGACTCTACTTGAAATGGGCAAAATAGGTCATTGTGAAGCTACAGTGGGCTGGATTCACAGCATCTCTTTCCTTTTTCCTTCAGTTTGTCTAAATCTGGCTTTGGAAAGGAAAGTTTTCAAACTTCACATTCTTTTCCCTTGTAGCGTAACTTGGATGAAAATAAGTCAGTGTTGTTTTAGGCCCAGATTCCAAGTTTTTCCACCTTCTGAGTTATATAAACTGATCGAGTTGGGAACCTAATGGAGTTTTAGCGTGTACTTAACGTTTTGCAGTTTGTAAGCTTTTGAGTAATACTTGGCCTTTTTTTTTTTTTAATGCAGGTCCTGGCTTATAGTACTCATACTCTTTGGTGAATTATGAATCCTATATTTTAATATTTGACTGATTGAAGTTTTTGCTCTCCGGATGGATTTTCTCATGGAAACTGTATTGCAGAGCAGCAAGAGTGGACTTTTTGTTCTGTTTTGTCCTGTTTTGAACAGATGGAGCAGCATTCTATTGTTGCTTTTAAAAGCTTAGCACACCCTCAGTTTAAACTGTTCTATTAAACATTTCTCTCTTTTGCGTTATATGAAAGGGGAACTGTTAGAGTTAGTGTTTGATTTCAAAGCATTAATAGTTTGAGGGACTGTATAAAACGGAATGGGCAGAAGGAATGTACAGGCCACAGGACAAAGCTGAGCAGCACTTAAATAACATAGACATCTTGTACTGTGTCACAGCAGTACTTGTTGTGCTATCCCCAGGCAGAGGTACTGGAAAGGGAGGGATGCTTGTTCAGTTCAGAGAAGCCAAAACCACCCCCGATGAGAACTTTCTTTTGAAGAGAGTAAAATTCAGGAACTGAAATGCCAGCTGCAAATTTGGTAGGCTGAGGCAGAGAGAATGTTTTAGAAGAGGGCGTAGCTTGGGGCAGGACTTGCTGACAGGAATTGGATAGGGCTAAGGCTATGAGCAAGAGAGACCAAGAGAGGATGTATCATTTGAAAGAGTTCAGAATGGGAAGCTGACTGAGAGGATCTGGTGAAACATTTTGAAAGCTGAGAGCAAAGACTTGGGTTGTCTTTCAAAATAGAACGGGATAGCCGTCATCTTGAGGAGAAATGGTGACGCCAAGAAAACCCATTGGCAGCAGCGTTAAGAACTCATCAGAGGAGTGTTGAAGTGCAAGGAGGAGAAATTAGATTGTCAGAGTTCAGGCAATCTACAAGCAGGGCTGGACTAAAGCTTCATCTTCAGGGAAGCACCTACTGGGTTAAAATGTAGAATTTGCCAATTGTTTGATGCTGCATGAGGCAGAGCAACAAGCAGTGGGGCAAGAACTAGATATTTGTGGACTCAGACATGGGTGCCAGCAGTTACCAGCTAGATGACCTTAAGCAAGTTATTTAATCCCTGAACCTCAGTTTACTCATCTGAGTTAATACTGCTCATTGTTATTAAAGGGATTATGTGAAACAGTGTACATATGCACCAGCACTTAGGCTTCATAGAGGTTAAATAATATTAGTGTCCTTCCCCCTGATGAAAATACGTTTTCAGTAAAAATAAAACTGCCCAACTAGTTTGACCAGTTCCTTCCCACACCCCCAGTCTGATCTCAGTTTTCTTGGTCAGGTGCTTGTTAGAACTGACTGTGACTAGAACTGACAGATTTGGCAGACTTCACAAGGACCTCTTTATATAGGGAATGTGTGGTTACGTAAACAGAGCAGACTTTAAGCCCAAATGCCCCAGGTCACTGCCCTGGACTGCAGGACTTTACTAAAAACACAGGAAGTAGACTGCCAGTTTTCAACTCTGGGGTGGTTCTACCCATCAGACTTGTTTTCTTGTCCATTGTCACCTTCCCCCACCCCTGCCTGCCAAGCAACAAGCCCACCAAGAAACAGTCACTAGTGTAATAGAAAACACGAAACAGGCTTGAGCCAAAATGTTTGAGCCTCAGCTCTTTGTAGTAAATACAATCAAAGAAATATGTTTGGTTCTGAATCCAAGGGGAATGTTTAGGCATCCATGGACAGTACCTGCTGAGCCATCTTTACATCTTAATTAGGCTAAATCCTTCCCTTGAAATGTCCTTATCCAATTTTTCACCTAAGATCTGGCTCCTGTGCCACCACCGACAGAAGGTCTTCCCTGATTTCTCTATCCATGTCTTCTTCACTGAAAGATCTGTCTTCCTTCTATGAAATCCAACTTTTAAAAATACGCTTAGAAAATACTTCTAAGGGTCCTGAATGCATTGTTCCTAAATTAGAGTTCTCTTTATACTTATTCTTCATGACCTTCATGTACTGGTTTATAAATTTCTTGAGAACAAGGACTTGCTCATGTCAGAATTCCCCTGCATTGCCTAGGGTGCATAGTAAGTGTTCAGTCAGTCTTGGAGATCAGAGGTTCTCATCCAAGAGGAGAATGAATAAGGAATCCAGTTCAGAGACTTACTGTGTTCTCCAGGCAGCAGATGGGGTTGATGAGCTGCTTCATCTCTTCCCACCTGGTACCCCCAATCCTATACTCTTAACTAATGCACACTACTCACTGTTTTCCAAATAAGCCAATCTTTGGCCCTTTGAAGCCTTGGCCTGTGCTGTTTCATGAACTTGGATTGCCCTTGCTTCCTAGAAAAGCAGTTGTCCTCCAGCCCAGATGTGGCCTTTACTGTATGACTTTCCCTGATGTTTGGGCACCTCTGCTCCATTTGTCTCTCACCAGTGTTTTATAGGCTATAATCCCAACTAGCACTTTTCTGGTTGTTTCTCAGTCACTTATTTACAGGCTGAGTTTTTCCAGGGCATGGTTCTTTCTTGACTTATTTATCTTTGTAGCTTCAGTGCCTAGTATCCTGCCTTGTACCTCCTAAACATATTTGGTTCTATTGAATTGAATCCAAAGGCAAAGACTCCTGAGGCAAACCAGGTAGGTCCTCTGACCTGAAAGCCAAGGTCAGGGAGAATGTTTGGAACAGACTTCCTGTGCCAAAAATGTCTGAACTCATTCAGCTCTGGCTGGAGAGGTGCCCTTCAGGTCTCTCTAGGAAGGTCACAGGGAATCAGGGAGCCTGGATTCTGTGCAAGGAGCGATCTCTCTCTCTGTCCAGACCTTGGATCCTTCCTTCTGGGGCTGACCTCCTGTCATCAGAAACCAGTCCTCCCTTGTCAGTCACCATTTTATGAATGTAGCCATAGATCAGGGCACAGCTCTACAAGTTGGAATTGTTTTTCCATTGTAGTTGCTACTTAAAACATAAATCACTAAGAGCATTAGTTGATTTTAAGAACTATTAGGTCTTTCAGAAGACCACACACCTCTTTCAAGAATAAGAGAGTATATTACCCTCTTCTCCAGAGAGACCTGTGGTTTCGATTTTTTTCCACAAATTTTTCTTTTGAAAAATTTCAAAATGTACAGAAAAGTTGTAAGAATAGTACAGTGAATGCCTATACTGCCTTCCTCTAGGTTCACCAGTTGTTAGCATTTTGCCACATTTGCTTTCTGTTTTTTTTTTGTCAGTATGTGTATATATACATACATATTTTTTGATGAATCGTTTGAGAGTAAATTGTAGACATTAAGACCCCTCACTCCTAAATGATTCACCATATGTCTTCTGAGAACAAGAAGTATCCAGATTATTCTAGTAATGTCCTTTAGAGCTTTTTTTTTTTTAAATCCAAGATCCAGTCACAGTCTAGCCATACATTTAGTTGTCATGTCTCTTTAGTCTCCTTTACTTTAGATACTTTCCTAGGCTTTTTGTCTTTTGTATCATTTGAAGAGTTCCTGCCAGATGTTTTATAGACTGTCACTTAATTTGGAATAATAGGTTTGTTTCCTCATAATGAGATTCAGGGGAAACACTCTTAGCAGATGACGTGCTGCACCGAGAAGGACATAATACGAGAGGCACATGATGTCAGTTTGCCCTGTTGTTGGTGATGTTCGGAGCGATCATTTGGTTATGGTGCTGTCTGCCAGATTTCTCCACTGTGAAAGTACGTTTTTCTCCCTTTGCAAATACTTATTCATCTTCAAAGTGATACCTTAAGATAGCATGAGTATCTTGTATCCCCTCCCAGATTTACCCAATGGTTTTAGCATCCATTGAAGATACTTGCTTAAGCTGATGATTACTGTGATGGTGATGTTCATTTTATTAAAGTCTAATTTAGTGAGATCTGCTCTTTAACTCCCTCAAGAGCCTTCATTCTAAATATACAACTTAAAAATATATTGAAAACAATAAGCATCTTTACTAAATATGATAATTCTATTGACCTAAATAAACTAAAACTAAACTTCTGATTATTTTGAATTTCATCATTTCAGCTCTTCTTAATATAGTTGTTGTTTTTTTTTTTTGAGCTGAGATTATTTGGTTTTATAGCTCTTCTTAATATAGTTTTGGTGGGCTTTAGAGCAAATATATCTGCATAGACCTTAAATTGTAGGACTAAAGCACAGGTGACCACTTCATGCCACTAAACCACTGTCAAATGATCACTGTCACAAAAGTGACAATAAATTATAAATAGGCAAGTATTTATTTGCTAGTGATATTGAAAACTTTATCTCATCATTTTTAGGTAAGACAGTATACGTTAGTGGATAAAGAATGAGGGCTCTGGAAGCTGACCTAAATTTCAATCCCAAATTTAATCTCTAGGTTTTAATCTGAGGTATCCCTTAACCTCTCAGAGCTTCAGTTTCCTCATCTGTAAAATGGTAATAATAACAACTGTATTTACCTCATAGAATTACTGTGAGGTAAAGTGTTTATTATTGGCAAAGTGCGTCACACATTGTAAGCACTTAGTAACTGGTGTTTGTGGTGGTGAAGTTGTTGGTGACTGTTTTTTGTACTAGGGATCAAGTATAAAAAAATTATAACATGAAAACTTATGTATTTAAGAGCTCAGGAAGCTTTGTTTTTGAAAGGTAGCCAAGAACATTTTGGAGGTTGTTATACTCAATGTGTTTTGGGTATTAAGAGGAAAAAAATCTTTAATTAAATTTATCCTTCAAAAACTTGGTCAAATAAAATGGAATTATCCCAGTTAAGTCCCCTCTCTCACTCCATACCTCTTTACCCCAGAGAAGTACATTGGTCAGTTCAGGCTTGTCCAAAAATCCCTCACTGTTCTACCTTTCCTTCCCAACCTATTTGGCACCAGTGGGAAAGCAAGCAGCTTCCTGCTCTGCCATAATCCAGGGTGGTGATGGTGACCATGCCAAGAGTTCCTACTGCTTCCCCAGAGCCCCTGTTTCCACCTACAGACTGGCTCTGAGTTGAGGGCCTCCCATAGCTCACCACACTTCTTAGGTACTTGGGTAAGAAGGTCACCATTTCTGAAACTTGAGTTTTTATAATCCTGTTATCTCTTGGCTGGCTCAGAGGGCAAGGGAAAACAGAGGGAGTTTATAACTTTTGGGCCAAGTTTTTTTATACCTTTCAAACTAACAGAAGAACCTGCCATCATAGTGACAGTTTGAGGAGCTTGATTTATAGGTATAATAGACTTTTATTTAAAGAGTGTATGAAAATCAGCAAATAGTACCACATTGGATGATTCTCTCTCCTGATAGAACTTGCTAATGATATATGAAAGCAAATATTGTCACTTTATTGATTGTTTACAGTAATATTTATTTAGCCTGTCATTCAAAAACTGTTTTCCTTTAGTATCTAGATTACTTCCCTTTATTCACCAAATGCTCGCAAATGCAAAGAAGAAAGTATCTCATTAATCTGAACTCTAATTTTTATAATGAGACCATATGCAAAATAATTTAATTTTACATTATCACAAAAATAACTGAAAATGCAGTAAAAGAAAAATTGACACTTGCACGATATCCTAGTTTTCAAAGCACTTTACATATATTATCTCACAGCCTTCATCTCCATAGGATAATCTTCATTTTACAGATAAAAGAGCCAAGACTCAGAAACTTTTTTTTAAAATTTTTATTGGAGTAGAGTTGACTTACAATGTTGTCTTAGTTTCTGCTGTACAGAAAAGTGAATCAGTTATACATATACATATATCCACTCCTTTTTACATTCTTTTCCCATGTAGGCCATTGAGACTCAGAAACTTTAACATTCAAGTCCATGATTCCACCACTTACCGGGTGATAGAACAATCACCTTCAAACAAGTCGCTTAATCACTCTTGAAGTTTCTTTAACTGTAAAACAGAATTTAAAATAGTGACTATCTCAGAGTGTGTGTGAAGATGAAACGAGTTAATACACATAAGGCACTTAGAAACAGTGCCTGGTGCATAGTAGATGCTCAATAAATGTTACCTGTTAGCTGTTATTACTACACAGCCAATAAGTGTTAGGACTAGGACCCAAATCCAGGCATTTTGACTCCTAGTCCAGAACTCTTTCTGTAGGACCATGTGGAATTTGCCTTTTAGTAAATCATTGATTTAATGTCCATCTCACATTGACCTTGCTTTTCTTTTTTTTTTGCGGTACGTGGGCCTCTCACTGTTGTGGCCTCTCCCATTGCGGAGCACAGGCTCGGGACGCGCAGGCTCAGCAGCCATGGCTCACGGGCCTAGCTGCTCTGCGGCATGTGGGATCTTCCTGGACTGGGGCACGAACCTGCGTCCCCTGCATCGGCAGGCGGACTCTCAACCACCGCGCCACCAGAGAAGCCCAGACCTTGTTATTCTTGAAGGGACCTTTTTCTACTTTGTTTACTTTGACCTCAAATTTCTGAAGATCAAAAGGGAAATGTGTTTGAAGTTTTCTTCCTTCCTGATTTTTTTTTTAATCCTCTGATTTCTGTTGTTATCTGGGTTTGGTTGACCTTGAGATATCAGAAGGTGTTTTAGTAGGTGAACTATCATGAAGTTGTTTTCATGGGTGTGTTGGGGTGTCTGGTGAATTTTGTTTTGGTTGAAAGGCCTGAGGTAGGAGGCAGCGTTGAAGGAAATGGTTGGACTTGAGTTACACCCCTTATCTGTGGTGCTAAGAGAATGTTGTTGTTACTGAGAGTAGCAGCTTGCTGATCAGGGAGGAGAGATGATTTGTTGTAAAAGAGCCATTCTGAAGAAATTGGCCCATTCCCTGGGAAAGGAAAAGAAGTTGTAGATATTTTCCTTGGTAATAATATTTGTAGCAGGCTTTTGCTTGTGACTCCCAGTTGTTTTTACTCTGTCTATTGCCAGTGTTGTCATTTATGGCTGTGAGACAGGCCTGCGTGAAAAATCTGTGTGATTTTGTGGTAGCTACTCAGCTGCTATGGGGAGACACCCTCCCTTTCCTCTGATGCCCACGTTGAACACAGTGTGGGATTTGGTGTGGAAGCTTGTAAGAGGTGGGCAGCAGTGTGCAGGAAAGGTGCAGCCAGCTCGGTGGCCTTGCAGAGGCAAGGAGCTAGAGAGAACCCCAGCTCACTGAGCTGCCCCGTCCCCAGGCCTTTTTGATGTGCCTGTGCATATTGTACACAGGCAGGGTCCTCTCCAAGAACAAGATATTCAGCATGCCTCTGAGGACCTTTGTGGAAGATTTGCACCAAGATTTAACTTGGTGAGGCAGGAGGTTTGAGAGGACATGCTGAGACCTCTTCTTTGTGATCTTTGCATTTTTTAACTCACTGACCTCTAATATTCTCTTTGGCAAGTGTAATTAATGTTCTCACATTAAATGAAAACATTGAACTTTTAATAGATTCGCTGGGGCTTGGTAATCGTTTGATACTATTTCGAAAAGAGAGGGGGTATGAAGAAATGATGTATTATCCTTTCTAGTTTTGCAGTTAAGTTTTATTGTTCTTGCCTGGCCATCTGTTGAATCCTTTGACCCATCTAGCCTGGGAGCAAAGCCCAGAAAACAGCTCTGGGTCCTGCCATGCAGGCAGCCTCCATCTTGTAGCTCCATACCCATTCCTGTGGGCTCGGTGCTTTCCCCTTCGTATTGGCTTCTGCCTGTTGCATTGGCCACTCCTGGTGTGCTGCATAATGATTGATCTTTTTCCTACTCTGTTTGCTTGGGTGCTCTGTATAGTAGATGAGGAGTTGGGGAAAAGGATAAAGAGTACCCATTATTCACTGTCCACTGCCACTGTCATCACGTGCTGCCCAGGACTCCAGAGAGCTTTGCTTCTAGGCCAGTTGCTTAGCATCTTTGTTTGATGTGTGAGAAGCTGCTGAACACGGGGGTTCTTATCCTTCGTCACCACTCACATCTTTCTGGCACACAGTGCGCCAGAGGAGAGTCTTATTGGTGATGATTTCTTTTGAGGTCAGTAGCAGGACTGGGAGTGCAGGTGACAGCTGAGAGACTTAGCAAAGCTGAAGGGATTGTAGAGCGGTTGAACAGCTGAATACTCAGGTTTAGACTAGCTCATCATGGGCCTTTGCTCAGCTGCCATTCATGAATGCCAGTGTAGCAGCAAGTGCCACAGTTGGCCCCTTGAACATCTATTGTCCTCTTTGACGTCTTTGCTGATTCTCTCAAGTCAGATTCCTTGCTTGTCTGGGTTCCCATAGTACTTCTTATTTCCGTTTATCTCCCTCAGCTTTGTAGCAAGAAGTTAATTGTCTAAAAGCCTGTTTCTTCTATCATATAAGTCTCTGGACAGCTGGAACCTAGTCTCGTTCATCTCAATTTTCCTCATAATCCATAGATTGTGTCTCGTTTGTAACAGTTGCTCGGTAAATCTTACTGAATTGAACTGAACAAAGCTGGCTGTGTCCATGGACATCCTGCAGCTCGTGTCCACATTCACAGATCATGTATTCAGCCGTGAGACAGGAGAATATCCTTGAAGAAACAGAGCATCACCATCAGATATAACATATAAAGACACATTAGCCTATTGTTGAGCTTTTTTTTTTGACAACTTTTGTTGAGATATAATTCACAGTTCACCCATTTAAAATGTACGGTTCAGTGGTTTCCAGTATGTTCACAGTTGTGCAATCACCACCACAATCAATTTTAGAAGATTTTCATCATCCCCAAAAGAAACACTGTACCTATTCCCTCCACTCCCCCAGCCCTAGGCAACCACTAATCTATTTTTTGTCTCTCTAGATTTGCCTATTCTGGACATTCCATATAATATGCGGTATTTTGTGCCTGGCTCCTTTCAGTTAGCATAATGTTTTCAGGGTACATCCATGTTGCAGCATGTGTCAAGCCTAGAGCTTGGTGGAAGTTGGAGGGCAGGTGATGCTTGTTTCCTGAGCCGCTGTGGCTCAGGCCATTGGTGAGTCTGCCTGCTCTCATTAAAGATGACCAAACCTATTTAATTCCATAGATGTGTTCTGAACTTGCCCCCCTGAGTAATTATGGAAATTAATCAAAGTAAAGTCTATGAGTACCTAATACAGTGCCTGTAATACCCAATACAAGGTAAAGTCTATGAGTACCTAACACATGAGGGTCTCAATGACTCTTACTTCCCTGTGTCCCACTTCAAGTTCTTAGATTTTAGTAAGAATTTGCCAAAGTGAAACAATAGGTAAATTTTTAATTGGTACTTTGAGTTTAATTTACTGATTCCTCCCCCCACCCTTTTGTTTTTGTTTTCCCCAAGGCTATGCCTTTCTGCTGTTCCAGGAGGAGAGCTCAGTGCAAGCTTTGATAGATGCCTGCCTAGAAGAAGATGGGAAACTGTACCTGTGCGTGTCAAGCCCCACCATCAAGGATAAACCGGTGAGTGATATGCAGCCAGCTGTTGCTTTTCCAGAGCACGTATGCAATTGGAATAGCTGATCGCCTTTTCCTTGTCATGGGAATGCTGAAACTAGGATCCTCTTACCCGGGGTGACCTTGCTATGCAATAGAGCTGGACTGCTGTTGATGGGAAGCTAATAACAAATTACTCAGTATTTTGCTTTATACCTTTGGGACCACATGTAAACAAATGTGCCCTTGTCTTTCACTTTACGGCTCTTTTATGCTAATTCCTATTCAGAAACTCTGAATTGAAGTAAATAATGCTCTTAGTGGTTTTGGCAGCTGGTTTCTGTCATTATTTCAGATCAAGGGCAGGAGTAATTTATTTATTTTTTTAAAAAAAGATCATAATCATCAACATTTATATGCCTTTGAATGCAAGGGATTGTGCTGGGTGGTACCCATAGCTGGCTAAATAGCGCCTTCTGGGCCAGGAGATTGTAATCTAAAATGGGATAGCTTCAAATAGGGCAGCGGAGGGGAAGGACAGAGAACATGGACCCCAAATCATATATAATGTACACTTCTACAGAATTTGTGGTTAAGTTTGTAGTTTCTGAGCCAAAGAGTGTAAGTCACTAGGTAACAGAAGGAAGACCGCTTCCTTTCTCCTGGCAGAGGGGCTATCAGTGGAGAAGGGGCAAGACTGTTTAGAGCAGAAGAAAAAACTTGGTTAACATGGCAGAAGTAAAGATCCTTAGGAGGTTGGGAGGGGGGTGAGTTTGTGTGTCAAGACTTGGTGCTAGGGGTGGGAAATAGAGTAAAAAATAGTGGTGTGGAATAAGGGACCAAGGCAGGGATCTGTCATGGGGCCGAAAGCATCCCCTTACACCAGAGGTGCTGGGCTTGCTTGACAGCCAGGTTTATTCTCAGAAATGTGTATGCGGAAAGAGTTGTGGTCAGATGTAAAGTTCCCAGTTTGAGTCTTGACTCTAGCATTTAAATATCTTCTTGACTCTGAACAAGTCACATAATCCTTGCTGCAACTTGGCTTCCTCACCTATAAAATGAGAAGAAAAATGTTTCCTCTCTGGGATGTTGAGAGGCTCAGATAAGAACAAAATGAATGTGAAAGCGTTTGGTGAGGTCGGGTACTTGCACAAGTGGTGCTGTTAGTTCTACATAGTGCTAGAGGATTCAGGAGAGCAGGGTTAGAGCTTATCTACCTAGTAACATATTTTGAAAAGAATGGTGACATCTAGAACAGGGTTTACAATTGGTTGCAAAAAAATGATGCTGGGACTTGGCCACCCATAAGTGGGAGATTACAGTATGTAAAGCAGAAGAGGGAGTTACTAAAGAATGGGGATCCTGAGTCGTGGTACAATAATTGATGCAGAGGAAGAGGCAAGGATTTTAGCAGGTTTGAAAGTATCACTATAGTTTTTCAATATCTGGGGCTATTGCCCAATTTTTATAACAACAGTTAGCAGCATTGGATAGGGTAGCTATACAGGTAGCTGTATAGGAAAACAGTAGAAAATAGCAGGCTGGGAAAAAGAGTAAGGAGCCTTTGTTAACCTTCGTCTTAATTTAAACAATGTAGGGAGGCTGTGTGTTAAGAGGGAGACATGGGGACTGACTAGAATGGGAGTGTACAGTGTTTCCTCTGAAAAAATAATAAGAAAGCTGCAATAACTTCTAAATCTCTTTGGAGTAATATGAAATTAGACAGACTGAGCCCAGTTTGGCAGGGTCAGATGTCAGAGGAAAATGGTCAACCTCCAGAGAGTCTCTGCCACTGACACATCAGTGGGAGTGGGAGTGAGCTCAGAAGGGTTGAGGTGGGGTTGGTCATGCACTGTAGGAGAGGATTTGAAATATGTTCGTATCTGTAAAACGACAGAGGGGTAGAGGTACATACTGAGACAGTTACACCCAGAGTAGATTAAGAAGCTGTTGAATTGAGGGGAGGAGTCTGGAGGTGAGCAGATGGGGCTTGTGTACCTTGGAAGGGCCATGTCACTGGCTATGTGGGAGGAGGTGGGTCATATGTTCCGTCAGGGCAAGCTCACACCAGGGCTGGACGTCTTGTGAGAGGGGATGAGCAGTGGTGGTTGCAGGCGGAGGTGGTATGGAGGCAACACCATTACTGTTGAGTGTTTTCACTCCAAACATGTGTATTACCCTTGGCTTGAAGGACTTTTGAAATTAATTAGTGTAATTATCTGTTTCAGAAATGTTTATAGGGAAACTAACTTTCATTGTTTGTGTTTCTACAAATTTCTGCCTTATTCCAGTTTCCATTTTCTGAGCTCAAGTGAAGCAGTTTTATTGGAGCTTGGTGAATTCTGAATGGTGGCTGCTGATCACGTATTTCTTTGACCCAGGCATACTCAGAATTTCCAGCATAAACAATTGAAATAAAACTTAGGATGGGAAACATAGAAGTCCCCAAATACCTGTAATTCTAATGAACTGGATCCCATTTTGGGTTCTGGCTCTTTTGGCTCCATTTTTGAAACCTCTTTCTTGGCTTCAGCTCCACATCTTCCACTCCCAGCCTCATTTGGTCACACTTCCCTACCAGGTTTCGGTACATTCCACCTCATTTTGGATGCTCCCACAGACAGTGAGAGCTGGGTTGAACATTTGGGAGTAAATGAGGACCTGGGCAATAGGTCAAGGTAAAGTCAGCCTCTAGAGCTCATTCACCAAACCTTCTGAGCTGTGGCTCTTTCTGGCTTTTTCTACTTCTTAGCTTGGCTACCTTTCAGGATCTTAGTGCCCTCGTTCTGTTGTTTAGTTCTCTCCAGTCCTCCCAGAATTCCTCCTTGGAAATATACACCATGTTCTAAAGTGACCTCACAGATTTTCTGTCCTTTGCCCTCTCCCTTTCCCCTAAATCAACCCCCCACTCCCTTTGTGTGGATTAGGTTAATCACATGGTTTTCCTAATACAGCGCCTGTAGAAAGGTTCCCTCTCACTTATCCTTTCTAAGATCATGTTTGTTTTTTAACTCAAATGAATCCATACTTAGTGGATTTCAGGTAGTTATATTTTTGGTCAGTGATTACCTTTCATTAGATGACTCCACTATTCTATATATAGGTCTGATCCTGAAAGATGGCAAAAGAAACTGTATTTATGGCCTGATTAATTGACCCCTCAGTCTTTTTTTTAATTTAATTTTTATTGGTGTATAGTTGATTTACAATGTTGTATTGGTTTCAGATGTACAACAAAATGAATCAGTTATACATATACATATATCCACTCTTTTTTAGATTCTTTTCCCATATAGGCCATTACAGGGTATTGAGTAGAGGATCCCTCAGTCTTAAAGAATGAAAGACAAATTGGCAAGAGTAGGAGTAATTGCAAAGCCTCTAGATCGGTGATTTTTTTTTTCCCCTTCCTCCAGCAAGAGGAGTTCCATAGCTCAGATGTCCCAGGCATCCCAGAGGATAGCTGTGTTCTTGTCCATGCTTCCAGTAAAGCAGGCAGCCATTGTGACAGTGGTCCCTCTTGTTAAGGGAACTCTACTTTTCGAATGTAGAAATAGGCTGAACCTGAAGGTTCAAGACAGCAGACTGATAGATGAGGAAACCTAAGAGGGTCTAACAGATTGAGGGGCTGAAAAGAGTAACCTTGAAAAGGAGGTGAGGAAGGAGATGTTATGGTTCTTAACTTCTAGAACACTTTGGCCAGAGATGTGGGATAGCAAACACCTTGAAAGGAGTATCAGAAAAGTTTCCTAATTCTTCCTCCTTACAATTTATAGCACAATCACAATTTATAAATATTCTAAAACATGACAGATTGACTTTGCTATATATATATTTAAACTGTCTTACCAAACTGAAGTGTCTTATGTAAGGTGAATTCTTTAGGTTATTGCTCAGGTCATCCACTTAAAACTAGAAAGACAAAAATTAAAAAAGAAAAATGGTGGGAAAAAAAGGAAGCTGGAAATAGAGGCTGGTTTAATTATTTAGTTTTTAAATCTGTCTAATCTGTCTGTCATTCCAGTGTCTCCTACCCCCATTTATAAATCAGAGGAATCTCTAGCATTTTTCATCACTTTTTTTAGTTACAAAAATAGGCCGATCGTTTTGCCTAGGATTTAAGCTGTCTCCAGCCCACATACAGCTTTTAAAAATGCTGTGCCTTCCTTTCTTCCTTCAAACCACATTTGAGTGCCTACTATGGACAAGGCTTTAGTATTGGTTACTATGAATCAGAACTTATTTTGAATCAGACATAAAATCCTGTGTTCAAAAACTTAATAATATAATGAGTAGATAAAACAAGTGTATAAATAGACAAATCTGTAGAGCCTGGTGCATAAGAGGTTCTCAGATATTTGTCAAATTAAGAAAAATAATGAATACAGCAAGGTAAGATGTAGATTAAGCACTTTGGACAGTTTATACATACCAGGAGTGATGAAAGAAAGCTTCTTGGATGAAGTGTCATTTAAACGAGGTCTTGAAGGATGAAGAGAGTTTGGAGATTGGCCAGGAGAAGTATCGAGGTGTGGGGGAATAGACATTTTGGAGAAAGGCAACAGTGTGAACACAGAAATGAGAAATTGTGTGGCATGAATGCAGAACACTTAGGATGGAACACAAATATATGAAAGGGAGTAGAGGGAAGTTAAATTGGGAAAAACAGGTAGGGGCTTGTAGGGCAGTCTTGATTGATGGCCTCAGTCCTTGGGTTTGTGGTATATTTACTCAAACTCTTTCATTCCCCACCTACTACCTCCTAAGACAATAACTATAATTTTATCTTGGCTCAATCAAATCTGGTTTTGTGTCCTATCCCACCTTGGAAATCTTTAGCACTTCTAATCTTCTTGATTTATTTATTTGTTCCTTGTCTAAATTCATGCTTTGGGCACCTCCCATCATAAGAATTTCTCCAAAGAAAGAATTCCTCCTTTAAAATGAGAGAAGTACCTCCTATTCATAATGTCTTATTTTTTTTTCTCCATGCATCTCTGATTTTGCAAATGGGTCCAGAGTTTCTTAGTGCTTGAGTCTTTGGAAGCTGTTATTCCTTTCTAGGGAGGTCTAAAAGATGCTGCAGTTTCAGTGTACAAAATGGTAACCAGGGGGCAAAATAGCCAATACCATCCTCTAATGGATCATAGTCCGTGTTTTCCAAAGTGTGTTCTGAAGAACGCTTGTCTCATCAAACACTGGTCTCTTGAGAGGATCATTGACAGAACGTTTGCTCTTAATAATAATAGGTGTCCCTTATTGAGCACTTACTTTGTACATTTTATATCCACTTTCTTCTTTAATTAAAGATTCCATAGCCAAGAACGTTTGGGAAACATTGATATATTAAAGTTCTGAGGAGTTTTGCAATAAATAAATGTGTGTAATATTGTTTAATCCAGCATATTATATACCTCTTTGGGGATTATACTTGTGAAGATTCTGGTAGAATTAGTATTTCATGAAGCTCACTCAAAGAATAGGCTTCTTCCCAGGAAAAACTTAGGTAACGTGAACTTTTATGTGTACATTCCTCTCAAGAGTTTGAGTGATCGGCATGCCAGTGACAACATCCTTGCCCTAGCGCCATGGAACTGAAAATACACATTTATGTAGACATTGGACAAAATTGTCTGGCTGCAGCGCAAGAGTGCCTGAGGCTATGAACCTAGAAGTTAAAATAGCCAGTTTCATTGCCAAATCATATTTGAGCTTTTCTAACTGCTAGTTTTGTTTAGTAGCTTTGAGAAGAGTCTATGGGTCATTTCTTAATGTGTTGAAAATGGGCCAAATGAGATTGGAAAGAAGAGAGCGGTTAATCATTCACAAATAAAAATGCATTTTGACTTTTCCAGGAGACTCTTGGGAAGCAGAGCTGGTGGCCAGTAGCCTGGAGGACAGGGAGCCTTGCAGGCACACAGCATCATTGCAGTGGAAAGAGTGTCTATAGACTTGGGGTCAGATAAACCTGGGTTTCAGTCCTGAGTTGCTGTCACACTTCTGAGTCTGAGTTTCCTTGTTTTTAAAGTAGAGATAATTTTTACAGCATAACAGTTATGGTGAGTTTAAATGTGACAGTGTATGTAAAATGCCAATACAGTGGTGCAGTGTAGGTGCTCAAAACTGCTAGTTTCTTCTTTCTTTCAAAAGGGAATCATCTATCTCGCTTATACTTTCTAAGTGATGCGGGAATATCAGAAGTGATGACGAGCACTAGATGATTCTGATCACCGCGTGCGTCACCTAGTGGCATCAGAAATTTGCACTGATTAGGCCCAAGCCCTGGCGTACCCACTGGTGACCAGACAGTGTATTTCCATGCCTCTAGAAGGTAGCTTTAAGTGGAGTGAGGAGAGTGATTGGGGAGCTATAGAGGGGCAGCTGCTGGACAAGTTCTTACAGCAACACTGTCTGCCCCTCGGGAAAACCTTCGTTAATTCACCAGCATGCTGAGGAGCACAGAGCACTCACTAAGGATTGGGTGCCGTGCTGGGCAGTTGGGACCCACACAGAGATATGGTCTCAGCCTTAGAGGCCCCCAGAGTCCAATGGAGGGAAATAGCCAAGTGAATAGTAAGTGGAGTAAGGAGTCACAGGTGCTATGATGGAAGCATTATAGACCGTAGTTGATGTGGGGTGGCTCAAAAGCAAAGTGGTCAGGTGTTCCTGAGGGAGTCTGGAAAGCCTTTGGAGGGAAGATGTTTCTTTGAATCTTACGGTTGTAAGTACGGGTATTAATCATAGCATCTAATTGATAATGGCTTTATTATATCAAGCATAGAGCAAGGATGTACATCACCATTTTCGGGGCACAGTTTATGCATGCTCTGTTTTTGTACTGGGTGCCCTTATGAAACAGTATACAGAGTGTTGTTTGAATTGTTCAACAGTAACTGAAGTTCCCAGTGGGGCTGTCAGCCTGTGGTTTCCATACATCAGGCTGTGTAGCCTGGTGCGGATGGCAGCAATTTCCTTTTTGTACCTGCACTGTTTCTTGATGCTGGTGGTGGGTGTGGAGCATCCTGGGAGAGTGTAAGAGAATTTCCCAGGGTTACTTTTGGCTTCCTGTCTAAGAAGAATCCAGGCTATTTTGCTGAGGTTCTTTGGGGCCTGTGATCTACTGGTATCTGAGGAATAGTCTTAGTGTGACAGTGAGAGCTTTTTGCTTTGAGTCCCAGTGGAGTTCTGCCTGGAGGCCCCAGAGCTGCCCAGGGTACAGAAGTCTCATCAAGGCCAGTGCCTCTGAGCAGCTGTTAAGTTTCTTTCTGGCCACTTACCGCAGAAGGTACAGGGAGGGCATCTTCTTATCCTCTCTATTGGGTGGAGGGCAGCATTTGAGAATCACAGGTAGCATCTAAACTCCACAAAGGTGGCTGAGCCGTTTGTTCGGGAGCTATGTGTTGAAAATTAGGTTGACATGAGATACCAAATGTGAATATACTTTGAAGAGTCCAAACCACAGTTATTGCTGTTACGGCTGTTAGTTTTGGTGGTTATGATAATAAAACAACCCCTTACACGTGGAAGAGATAAAGATGCCTCACAAACCACAAACTAGTTTATTTGTGATACTGTGGGGCACTCCAGTCATTCTGTGAGGTCTGTGATTCTTAAAATAGAATTGCTGACAGCTGGGGTGGGTCTGAGTTCATTACCACTGCAGCTGAGCTGTTGCAGCTGTATCAGCGGACCTAGGTTTAGCTGACTCATCCTGGTTGTCAGAAGAGCTGGGATGCTGCTGCTTACTGGGGAGAGCAGTCCTGATGGTTCTGCACTATTGTTTTTCTGATTCATGTACATTGAAAGGATTGTAGGATTAGGGAGAGAAAAATGGAGACTTTTTCCTGAAGAGCTTGAGTAGGAGTTTGAAGAGTGTTGAAAAGAGGAAAAAGGAAATGGGGTGGGGTTGGGGCGATGCTGAGCTATGAGCTTTATGGATACTTTGTGGGAAAGAGATCAGATGGCAGGGAAGGGGGATTTGGTCAGGTGATTTCCTGAACTAGCCACCAGATTGCACTGTTGACTCTGAACAGTTTGGTTGCTTTTTGGAGCTGCTTTGAGCCCAACAAATGAAAAGGAAGGCACTGTGCAGTAGACCCTTCACGTGGTAGATGTTTGTAACCTAAGGAGAGCACCAGACCACATATAGGGTGAGATGTTTAAAATGAGCTCAAGATAACATTATTTACTGGTAGATAATGTCTAAATTCTAAATAGTGGGCTAAACTGAGAGAATGCTAGAGCTATAGGGAGATTTGGTCATGTTCAGAAACTTGAAATCCTAAGGCTTGTGTTTAAAACTGTTCTTACTAAAACTGTATGTTTTCTCTTATGCTGTTATTAAAGATACAATAAAAATGCATTTTATATTTAATTTTAACTTAGAGGCTTTTGCAAATTTTCAGTGAAATTGTCTTTTTAGGAAATGATGTTATCTTGTAGCATCCTGTCAAAATAAGTGACCTCTATTGCATTTCTTAAATTTTTTTCCTAGAAATTAGCCTAATCCTATCCCTATTAATGACTTTCAGTTTTAACCAGGATGAAATTTTAGTTAACTCTTTGAGAGCAATAGCAGGAAATAAGTGAGGAAAAGGCCTTGATTGGAGTGAAGTTTCTATGATATTTTGTTCAATTAGTTCAACCTTATTATTGCCATATTTTGATACATACTAAGAGTAAGATATAATAGGGCAGTATTACCCAAAGTGTGGATATGAATAGGTGTTACGCAAAAAAAATAGGTTCCATGGAAGTAATTTTGGAAATGCTGGCTTAAACAACATTCGAATAGATTCATTTCCTGTAGAACTTCTTAGAGCCTTTAATTAATATACACCAGTGTCTGCTGTGAAGCTCCAAGAAGGAAGTTTATAACTTTTTCCTAAACACTGCTTTTAGGAAACACAACCCTAGGGATCTACACTTCACAGAACACACTTTGGGAAACCTTGAAAAGGAAAATTAGTGCTTTTAGTACTAACTGTTGCTATTACATATTAATGTTATGTTCTTTTAGATTTCTTGACGGCTGTTCTTTTAGATTTCTTGACGGCTGTTGAAGTCACTTTATGGTATAAATTGGTATATTTATACTACCAAGCTTTATGTTTGGTTTTTGCCTTTATCCTTAAAGAGATTTTGCCTTTGGAGATAAGCAGTTATACAAAGCCAATTATTAATTAAGGAGATAAAAATTTAGAAGACAAATAATTCAGCTAAAAGTAGGTTTATGGTCCTGACCAGAACTTCCACAGGAATACATGCTTAAAAAAGAAACTAAGGAAAAACCATTTTTTAATTTTGTCTCGTAAGTGTTTATGCAATAAAACATTCCATTGTGAGGAGCTGTGTGGTAACTAAACCTTTCTAACCAGAGATCACAGACTGGGGCCCACAGGATAGATCTGGCCTGCAGATAGTTTTGTCTAGCGTGTACAAGTGACTTTATACATTTGAATCAGTTCCCAGCATTCAAAAATCTTGAAGTTTCATGTAAAAATCTGAATTTCTAGCTACTTTCGAGAAATGGAAAAGTCTGACAACACATTCACAAATGATAACTTCTAGCTGGAGTTGACAGGTGTCTGCTTCCTTTAAAAAGAGTGGTTTAACACTGCTGTATTTAAAATAGGTAACCAACAAGAACCTGCTGTATAGCACAGGGAGCTCTGCTCAGTATTCTGTAATAACCTAAATGGGAAAAGAATTTGAAAAAGAATAGATACATGTATACGTGTAACTAAATCACTTTGCGGTACACCTGAAACTAACACAACATTGTTAATCAACTATGCTCCAATAGAAAATAAAAATTTTAAAAAATAAATAAAAGGAGTGGTTTACTCCATTGTGTCACTGCCTGCCTACTAACCAGTTGTCCTGGTAGCTTGACATGTTTATGCTGCCTGTCTAGCCCTACAGACATTTGTTTTTGTGTATCCGGTCATGGCATGGCCAAAGGGCTAGTGGGTGCCCCCTCCCAGATAGCCTCTTCCTAGGGTCACCTTTGTAATCAAATGTCAGGTTTCTTCAGGAGGCAGTGTTGAAACCATGTCAGGCTCATTTAAGGTAATCTTCACCATTCTTCACCTTATCCTTGTCCTTAGGATGTTGTGGCTTTTACTGCCCAGTATAGCCTATTTGACAACATCCTGCAAGAGTTGTTACACACACACACACACACACACACACACACACACACACACTCACACTCACACACAGTAATCCCTATGTATGTAAAAGCTGTTTTGCCAGGGGAAGTTTATGTTGAGTTAGGACAGAGATCTAATTTCATCCTTTCTCAAAAATTATTAAAGAAATAAAGATAATAAAAAAAACAGTTCTTTTACTTATATTCTACCCCTTCTACAAAATATCTGAGTCAGCTTATAAAGTATGGGATTAAAAGAGTAGAGAAACACATATATATATTTTTTTCGAAGAGTAAGTCAGAAAGATAGAACATGGAGATTAGACCCTGAGAATAAACCTTAGAAGATGGAGAACATGCCTGTATGAGAATGGTCTTATATTTCAGAGAGAAACCAGAGTGTGAATGGAACTTCTCAGTGCAAACAGTACCACAGTATTACTTTTTGCTTAGCTCTTAGAGTGTACTGATGTTGGCCTGTGTTGACATTTCTCTGAATCTGCAGTGGTGTGAGCTCTGAGGAGCTGTTCTGTGGTGGCAGCTGGGAAATGTGGGTTTTGTGAATAGGATTAATCATTACTGTCTCCCTAGTCCTCTTCCTGTATTTTTACCAAGAATAGGGTAAGGGAATGGGTTGTGTGTGATGTAATGAAGGGGGGTGGAGAGGGTGTCAGAGGGAAGAAGAGGCAGCAATGGAGACCCTCAACAGGCAGGTTTGAGATCGTCTGCAGAGTTCTTTTGAGCAGCAGTAACCTCCAGCTATCGTACAAGGCTACATTTTCTGTACTTTTGATTAAATGAAACCAGAACACTATGGATACTACACAGGAATTGTTTTCATTTGTGAGCCATATGAGCAAACTCAGTTATCATAAAGTTAATGGAATTACCTGGTCCTGAAGCTGCCTTAACTACTTAATAAAGGATGAGACTAGAAGAAGAGAGGGCTCTGTGTAGAAAAAGATTTGCCCTACTTTTTTTTTTTTTTTTTTTGGTGACGTTAGAATCCTTTTTCTTAGTGTCAGGAATTGTGTTTTTAATTAAAAATTAATAATGGGCCCTCATGAAGGCATTTGAAAGTGGTGTTTTATGGTATTGGTGAATCTGCCTTTGTGGTAAATGTCAAGGGAACAATAATTTAGTCAAACAGACCAAATTTTACAAGGAAAGAACTGGATTTTTTTTTTTTAAGTGATAAAGGTAGAGCAGATGCCTGAGTGTTAACAGAATTACAAACAGGTCCAAGGTTTTAGGGTCTAGGGAAGAAGTGGAGATTTTATGGCTTCTGGCTAACTGGTGAAGGCAACTGTGTCATAAAAGCCCAAAAAGCTGCGGAGTGGGGGGGTACATTTTGTAACAATCATAAGGAACGTGTAGCCTGCTTCTAACTGAGCGATGCCAATGTTAGAGATGACCCAAGATGTTTTGAAAGTGTAATTGACAGATTTACTACCTTTCAAATAGGAGTACGCCTGGATATAGCCAGGCCACATAAGAAATTATCATATGTGTTTCCTTGCATTCTGTTGTTGATTGAGTAATGGGGCAAAAGAAGAATTTTGTTGATACTAAGAAAATGAAAATTCAGCTGTTTTGTTTCCTATCCTAATCGATGAAGGGAAAGGAGAGGGGTGTTCCTTAAAGACCGACACTATTTTCTCTGCTTCTATACCTGGCCTACTTCCCAGTGCGCATGGCCAGCTGAGCGACCGGTTGGTTTTCAGGCAGTGCTGAAACTGGCCTTTCGGTATGAGAGGGTTTTTTGTGCTTTTTTTGTTTTGTTTTGTTTGGTTATGGATTGAAAGGAATATGCTTTAAGGTTACGATTCTGATGGAATACCTTATTTTATATGATAATGGTAAAACAGTGTAAACTATGGGCAGGAAGTCAGAGTCCCAGTGAAGAGACATTACCAGTTAGAAATATGTCATAGAGATTTCTTTTTCTATTCTTTGAAAATTTGCTTCATTTCCTGGGCTTACCTTTATTTAACCAGACTTGTTTAGGAAAATCAGATCAACCAAAAGTCGATAAATCTGTGACCTTCAGGATTTGATATTGCTGGTAATTGTGTGCTAACTTGATAAGTGTTACACTGTGTTAAATCATGTTGCTGAAGGAGAAATGTTTTAATTTTAGGGGGTGATCATTTAAAATCCAGACATATGGATAATTTTTAGAAAATATTCCCAATGTTCCTGTCCCTCTTTAGGTGAGCTCTTAAAAAACTAAGTGCTGTAATGTGACAGGTTATAAACAGTCTAACGTGTTAAAATTCAAAACCCAGACTCTATCTATAAAAGACTGCCCTTTTTTAAACCACAGGTGGTTTCTGAAGGTTTCATGGTATATGTCTAGAGTGTTGAGTCTAATACCTGTAAGTAGATTCCCCAAGAGTTCTATTGGAAGGCACTTAATGCAGATTACATTAACTAATAACTGGATTTTGTTTGGGTTGTGTATGTTGTAAAATGCACAAATCAGTGGGTTTGTCTTTAGTCACCTTATTCTCATTTGGGGTTGATGGAAATGAAGTAAGGACCAAGTAAACGACTTTTTTTCAGGTGCAAATTCGACCATGGAACCTAAGTGACAGTGACTTTGTAATGGATGGTTCTCAGCCTTTGGACCCCAGAAAAACTATCTTTGTTGGGGGAGTTCCACGACCCCTTCGAGCTGGTGAGTGGAAATAGTAACACCACAACAACAAAACCAACAACAGAATCCCCAATGTGTTTAGTCTTCAATATTTTCTAGGTTTCTGGTCAGCTATGCACAATCTCCAAAAAGAAGGCTGTCAGGTCAGTTTCACTGAGCTGACCCTTAAATGTTTTCTCCCAAGACGTTGTATTTTCTTATGGTACAAGAGTGAATTTCATTAAATTGTTATTTCAGAGGGATGAATTCTAATTAGTGCCTCCCTGTTCAACCAATTATTTTTAAAATAATAACAATACATTTGGCAGTGTGCATTCTTATGCCAGTTAGCATTGTTACGTATGACAGAAAAAGAAGTCACCCCATCAGAAATCTGTCCAGTGTAGCTGTGTGCCCACTTAGTCAGTGAGGAACCAAACCACTGCTAGAAATTGTATCACTGGGAATCAAACTGAACTTTTCCCAAGTGAAACAGGTTCCTGTTTTTTCTTATGTACTTTGAAAAGTGAGGTATGTATTTGAGCATCTTTATTTTGACTTCTTGAAAGCTCCCCTGTTTTTTGTTTTTTAAGTACCTTTCCAATGATGAAATAATTGTGCCTGCTGGGATTGGGCAGAATCATTACTGACTGGGGCATTTGAAGTGATGCTGTGCTGATGACTTCAGTATTTAAATCCAAAGACAAATCTAATTGGTTGTGGATTAGTGTGATTGCCCGTGGAATATAATAAAATTATTTGTAAGAACAGAGTTTTCAAAATGCTTAAAATAGTTGAGTTTATTTTTTTTTTAAATAAGATGAAAAAATAAGGTAGCTGTTGCCACTGTAGTAGCAAAAAGGACAGTGTTATCTCTACGTTAGTGTAAGCAAGTAGACTTAGTTCTACTTAAAAAGTAAAAGAAAAAGCAGAGGTCATTAAAATCAAGTTGTGAAACAGAATTGTAAAATGTACCTACAGCTCTTTGGCTCTATGACTTTGGGGACTTCTTAATTCTGAATGTTCCTCAACATTTCTAACATATTTATTCAAATCTCAACTCCAATCTACTCCTGAAAGATAAGTTTTAGGTCTGTATAAAGATGTATTCGTAATTCCATTTTGAAGGACTTTAAAACATATTAATCATGACTGTGGAGTTTGTAATCTTATGGTACTTCAGAAAGTCAAGCATCACTGGGTCTTTTTCTCATTCTCATGGAAAACCTGCCCAGAGAAGGAAAGCAAAACAGCAGAGATGCTTCCCCCTTCATCTGCTGTCAGAAAATAAAGTCTAAGCAGGGCTAACTTGCACGTGAACAGCATTATGAGATGAGGGCCAATGCAGCCCTTTGTTTCTAAACAGCTTGTGCTTTAAAAAAAAAAAAATGTGGGTGGGGGCACTGTGTAATATTCCTGGCTTTTTCTAACTGGTGGTGTGTTTAGGAGTGGAGAGGGAGAAAAGTCCCCTTTGATAGTGTTTTAACTGCAAATGGATTCTACAAAAATGGACATTCATTGCTAGTATTCTAGCTGTTCTTTTCTGCAACTAAATACAAGCACAAATTAGTTTTAATATCTCAGCACCTCTCCTTTTTTCTTATCTGGGAATGTGAAAAAAAAAATTTCTGAAAGAAAAGTTCCCACAGTTGTAAAGATAACAGAACTGGCTTTAACCTCTTATGTCTGTTTTTAAGTCACAGACACAATAGTTTATAAACTAAATTCCCTTTTTTATTAGCCACTCTTCATTCTTTCTGTTTAAATCATTTGAAAGGATACGTGTGGGCCCCTATATCTTTTTCTCTCTATAAATCTTGTGATGATATGTTTTTCACACTGTTCTTATGATCGCACTGACACTGCAAGACAGGAAATCCAAGATGCTAAATTATATTCTTTCTTTAACATTCTGTGTCTATAAGATGCTGCAAGTTCTACGGTTAAACAAGAATTATGTTTAGTTATCTAGTCAGAAATGGGATTTTGTGTTCCCTGCCTAGATAGTACATAATTTGTAAATTTCAAAGTTCTTTTTTCTCTAACGTAAGCTAAATTTTTTTGTTTTAAAATTTTGTTTTTGCCATTATTGGTTAGTAATCTACAGTCACTTGGTCTAATGGCAGTGTTCCCCCATGCCAGCACCTCCTATAAGTGTAGCTAGTATCTAGAAGGCTAAACAATCTACATTAGCATCTTAGAATTTTACTCTATCCATCCAAGACTTCCAGATTGGAGGCCACATAATCTAGATGAAAAGAGTTAACATCTGCAGCTTTTATCCCTGTGCATAGAATTAGTTTTCTTTGGAACACACTGAGTTTTGTGGATTGGTGTGTGTCTTGGAATAGAAGACTGTTTTTAAAAGAATTCATTTTGACTTTGCTAGACAATCTTAAATTGAATACAGTGCAGTTCACTTGAATAATAAACGTATTGAGCACGCACTGTGTTATTGGCACTGAGAAAGTGCACATCATGCCACACTGAATGGACATCCCACTATCATGTTGAACAAGTCGTCATCTACAGAATCAAAGATTTCAGAACAGAAGAAAATGAGAAATGTATGAATAGAATACTAACTCAGTTAATTGGATGCTAAATTATACTCCTTAACATAATGATTCTCAAATTTTGGTTTTTAAATACTTCAGGGCATTTTTTATTATTTCCAGGGGTGTCGTGGTTATGAATTCTGAAAAGTCTTAAAACTATTTCAGGCACTATATACAAGGTGATCCTAGACTAGATATCAGTGATGAGACTCAACAGGTGACATTTTATGTGTCCAGATTGATTTTCACCTTATCCTGGGCCAAAAATGGTCCTTCAGCACTTTACAGTGACTAAAATGTTATCACTCAAGAATTATTCCTTTGGATCTTGTGAGGCTTTTTATCTTTGACATTCTCCCATTGTAAGACAGGGACCATTATCACTAATAAGTTATTCTAAATATAGTTATCCCACCGAATAGAAGTGCAGAAACACTTCTAAAGAAACAAGGCAACCTGTTTTAAGTGGTATTGTCTTGACTGAGGAGTTTAGGTTGCTCCTTCTGACCTTTTGACAAGCGTGACTTTTAAAACTTCAGGTTGGAAAAAATCAGGGGCCTAGAAAAATTAGCCTGAAAATGGGAAAATATCAGTGGAAAATCTAGATGAGTTTCCCCGAAGTTGGACTGCCTGATTGTTGCCTTCTCTAAGTCAAATAATACACATTTCTACGTCTCTTGTCTCTCCCTTCCATCACTCCTGTCAGTGACAGTGGCAAGCCGAGGATGGTTTGCCTGAAGCCTCCTGGTGTTTCTCCATCTTGCTTTCCTTCCACTCCCCACTTCTCCCCACCCCGACGCTAGGAAAGGCCGTGGGTGGACTCGCCATGCCACCGTGTGGCTAAAGAGTACATATTCTTCAGAGAAGTCAGTACAGGGAAAGGGGTGGTCTGTCTGTCTGGTCTGTCTCTCCTCCCGCTACTACGTGGACGTGCAACAGCATGTTGCCACTCTTCATTCAAGTGTTGTAAGCAGCATGTCTTCCTAAATCTCAGTATGGAGATAACGCTGTTGCATATCCCTATGACATTGGAACCTCTCCAGACCACATCTCTTTGCTCTGAGAGCAACTAAGTGCCAGCTAAGGGCTTGGGGGTTATGAGGAGACCACCAGGAAAAAGTGGAAAATGAAGGATCTGGTCCCTGTGTTCTTCCCTGGTTTGTAAACTTGAGTGTTCTCTGACTCTAGCTTCTTGGCTTAGACATCTCATTCGGGGGCTGCCTCAGTGATCAAGCTTTGGGACCCATCCACTTCCAATTTTGATCAGGCTTGAAAAACCCTCAGTCTTCCTCTCTAATTAGAGGCATCTGTGAGCTGTTCCTCCACTTTATGACTTCCTTCTGACAGTTTATCTGACCAGGTCCTGCAGAACAGATCAGTCTTGAGTTCCTAGAGCCTACCATTTGCCCATCATCTTTGGATCTCCCATCTTCCTAACTATTGCTCTGATGATTCTTCCTGTCTTTTTCTCCCCTGCTAATATTCTGTGATGGATCCTGAAATTTCCTTCTCCACCTTCCCCCCTCCCAACTCCCCCCACCTCACTGTTGTGAGGATGGCTTTCTATGGAAATTCTAGGGAAAAAAATTTTTGAGGTAAATATTCAGTAAGGTATGACATACATCTAGAGAACATACATGATGAATTTTTCTAAGAGCATTTATTTCAGACATTCTGCAAACATTCTGGTAGTCCACATGTATTAGGAATCACATCCTGATTTATGATTAAGGAAATAGGAGTATTATAACCATAGCCTTTTTGTTCAGTGAAGTGGTAGCAGGCAGAAATCATCTGTATGTCAAGTTTGTCAGCACTAGAAGCTTTTTCTTTTTCTTTTTTTTTCTTTCTGTCTCTCTTTTTTTTTTTTGGCTGCACCATGCAGCATGTAGTATCTTAGTTCCCAGACCAGGGATGGAACTCGCACCCCCTGCAGTGGAAGCACAGAGTCTTAACCGCTGGACCTCCAGGGAAGTCCCCCTGCCAACACCTTTTTTTTTTTTTTTTTAACATCTTTATTGGAGTATAGTTGCTTTAGAATGTTGTGTTAGTTTCTGCCGTATAACAAAGTGAATCAGCTATATGTATACATCTATCCCCATATCCACTCCCTCTTGCGTCTTCCTCCCACTCTCCCTATCCCACCCCTCTAGGTCTCACAAAGCACAGAGTTGATCTCCCTGTGCTATGCAGCTGCTTCCCACTAGCTATCTGTTTTACATTTGGTAGTGTATATATGTCAATGCTACTCTCTCACTTCATCCCAGCTTACCCTTCCCCCTTCCCTTGTCCTCAAGTGCATTCTCTACGTCTGCATCTTTATTCCTGTCCTGCCTCTAGGTTCATGAGAACCTTTTTTTTTTTTTTTAAGATTCCATTAGATGTGTTAGCATACGGTATTTGTTTTTCTCTTTCTGACTTATTTCACTCTGTATGACAGACTCTAGGTCCATCCACCTCACTACAAATAACTCAGTTTCATTTCTTTTTATGGCTGAGTAATATTCCATTGTATATATGTGCCACATCTTCTTTAGCCATTCATCTGTCAGTGGACACTTAGGTTGCTTCCATGTCCTGGCTATTGTAAATAGTGCTGCAATGAACATTGTGGACACCTTTTTTTTTTTTTTTTTGTAGAATCTTTTTCTTTCACCAAGTCCCAAGTTCAGAATGAGTTGTCTCAGATAAACTCCAGAATTGGCATACTGACTTGATTAACTGCATTGCCCTTAGGCTTAAGGATTTTATAATGTCTGTGTTTGTTTGCTCCTCCTCCAAAAGAGCAAACTCTCACCCACAGCCGATGTCAAAGTTTGCCATATCAGTGGCAGTTTGAGCAACATTAGCATAAAGCCAAAGTAAGACTGGGATGAACTGGTGCTTATGGAGCAGAAACCAGGCCAAGTAAATGTTAAGCAAAGATTTATGAGTAGAGGGAAAAACAACTGTTGGACAAAACTAAACATTTGAGCACTGCTCTTTGCCCAGCAGTGTGCTCAGAGCTCTCATGTATGTTTAATCCTCATGATAACCCTGTGAGGTTATAAGTGGTAGACTTTTCATTGTAGAGATAAGGGAGCAGAGTTCAAAGGGGGTGATTAGTCAAGACCACAACAAGTGAAAAAATCAAGTTTCAAACTCAGATCTCCAGACTTCAAGTTTGGGGCTCTTTGCACAGAAGGAAGCTGCTTTATCAAGCTGAGATCTGAGATCTGTTGTCTCAGTAACAGCAATAACAGTCAATCTGGTACCAGCTCGATTTAATCAAGTTAAAACTCTTATCCTTCTTACTTAGTTGGTTGTTCATATCATTTATTTGAAAATATTCTTAACTTCCCAACGTCTCATGCAGGGTGGAAGCTAATGAGCACATTTCCTCCACTAAAGATGTGTGAACTGCTCTCATGAACCACCTCAGCAATCGTAAACCCAGAAAGTCCACCTTCAAGTTGAATTTTCCTTTCTTTCAGAAGTCCAGACCCCTTGTAATCCTGAGGTGCCTTATGCCTCTTTCCTGTCTGCTTTGTTATTTCCAAAGAGGAGAAATGTAGCTTCTAGATTCACAATTTAGAATTGTGTGTAGTATTTCCCTCAGGAATCCTCATTCCTGCTCTACCCAGTTTGGCTCTCATAGTGTCTCAGACTTATACATTGCCTTAGGCTAGCTTTGAAATCTAATTAAACGACAGGAACAGGATCCTGGGGTGGGGCAGGATGGGGAGTCATCATGGTTTTCTTTCTGATGAACTGAAGTCCCTTTCAGATCTCTGTGAAGAATTAGGAGCAAAACAAGGAACACAGTTGGGGTTCAGATCCACCTTCAGGGCATAGTCTCCACAACCCAGAGGAATTCATGGAAACGCTATACACTACATACAACTGCAATATGCTTGTTTCCTTCTCCAGTCTGGGACATGGTGAAGCTCATCACAAGAGCCAATGTGTGGGTTATACTCATAGAAGTGTACTGTTACCATGGAACAGTTGTTTATGAGATGACTTGAGTTGTCTTAAGAGCACAGAACATCTTATCCAAAGTACAGAATACCCTTGGATATAGCTATCAGAACTCCTAATTTCCCACCCCTGTGGTGACCAGACAGACGCCGTGAACACTGTCTGGATGGGAAGGAAAAAATAGAAGTGGTTTGGAGCTTCCTGACTTCCTCATGGACTCTATGCCTGCTGTCACCTCCATCTGTCTGAATTTCAGCCTCTACCTGTATATCCTGCTCCGGTAGCCTCATCTTCCTCAGGTTAAATGTTAAGAACGTGCTCTGGGGAGCTACGCTGTCCTTGTCCTCTGCAGAGGATGGTTTAGAATGAGGATTCACTGTCATAGGTTTAGTAGGTGGTTTGACTACATTTTCCAGATAAGACACTTCCTTGATCAAGGACTCACATTTCTTTTTTTAATTTAATTTAATTTATTTATTTATTTTTGCGGTACGCGGGCCTCTCACTGTTGTGGCCTCTCCCGTTGCGGAGCACAGGCTCTGGACGCGCAGGCTCAGCGGCCATGGCTCACAGAACCAGCCGTTCCGCGGCATGTGGGATCTTCCCGGACCGGGGCACGAACCCGTGTCCCCTGCATCGGCAGGCGGACTCTCAACCACTCCGCCACCAGGGAAGCCCAAGGACTCACATTTCTTGAGCAGGATTGAGATCATAAGGTATAGATAGACCCACGAAGGTTTTAGTTGATTTCTACCTGATCCTTACTGCTTTTTTTCTCTCTTCCTCCCAAGTAGTCAAAATGGTAGCCCTCTTCTTGGTTTAGCTCCCCCCTAATCAGAGGAAGGGAATTTATATGGGACTTTCCTACATTAACTGATAATACTCACTCTAAAGAACCCTTTAAAACCTAGTCTCTAAAAGTAGTGGTACATTATGACATCTGTAGGTGAATTTGTATCTTCCATATTAAAAATATTTTCGGATTGGGAATTTGTAGGATTTGAGGAGAGCTTGCTCTGTGTTTGTTAGTTACCTGTGTAGTGGATGAATTGTTAGTATTTTTTTTTAGTGCTGTTTTTACCAACTGGTTACTTTTCTCAATAATTAAAAACTCTGTTTAGTACTTAGGTGACATACCTATTGTGTTTGAGCCCAGCATGAGTTTAGCCTGCAAGAAGTATTCACTAAAGTGAAGACTTGCTGATTGAGTAAAGGACCAAATACAAACAGCAGTTGTTTGGTCATTATTTACTTTCCTTCAAGGGTCATCACAGTATTAGAACTTTTGTAGTTAAAATACAGATTAAGGTAGAGAGATGGGTAATCTTCATGTTCTTCCCCCCCAGAAAACTTCCTTTAGCCACCTTGGTTTCTTTCTTGTAGCTTCTCAACAAATTGCCCTTCACTTGAGTGAGACTTCATTGGCTCAAATGCCTGCAGAGTTTTGGGTGGCCAAGAAAATGACTGTATATAAGCTTTTAAGTGGAAATTATTTATTTATATAGTTTTCATAAAAACAGAAGTGAATGAGGGTTTCTTTTTCCTATCAAAAGTACGTAACTGCCAGCAGCAGCAGCCATGACCTAATCTTTGGCACGTGAAGATGATTTTCCAGCAGCCAGATCCACAAAGTGCTTGTGGAAGGTGCCATCTCTGGCATCTGAGGATCCCTAAGGTTCCTTTGGAGACCAAGATGCAGTAGAAGAACCTGTGGTTACGGTAACTCTTCTCTTCAGCTGGAGCTTCAGGCTCGCAGCTGGTATGTATACCTTCTTTGTAAATTAGGTATTTTCTTGAATCCTTCCTAAGGGTGGAAGACAAGTGTATTCAGTCCCTTGACAACATTCTTTTCCTGGCCATTCACCAGGCTGAGGGAGTTTTCACTGTCTTATTCCATTCCAGAGGAAACCAGGTCTTTGGAAAATTAGTGTTTAATTTCCAGGCCCTGAGGTTACATATTTTACTAAGCCCACTTGACTAATAAAGGAAATTCATTAATGACTGCAGTGAATTAATCCCACGTTCAGTTTCTTGTTCTCTCTAACTGGAATAATGTTAGCTACGTGAGGAAGTCCCCAAGCCATCAGAAGTTGTTGGGGTGAAGTATGAGGACCCACTGAACTCTGATATTTAGGGTACACACATGATTCTTATTGCATTGTTTGAATGAGTGTGATTCCTGGATCCTGCCCCAAGACTGCAGTCAGGGTTCACTTGGGCTCTAACCAGCAGTGTTCCCTTGGCTGATGTGACTCAGTAATTCTGATCATAATGGGATCATTGGGATAGCTTTCTGCTGTTCTGTCTTTAAAATCACTTATTCTCTGGCTTAATTATTGCTAGTTTATTTTCTCACCTTCTGAAAATTACCTGTTGGTTGGAAGTCATTCTTCCAGTTAGAAACAGGCACTTAGAAAACAATTACCAGTATTAGGCAGTCTGGTTTGGGGACAAATTTTGAAGAAGTTGAATAGAAAGACAGCCTTTCTGTCTGGCGATATAGCTTTCTTACTGCCTCAGCAGCTTCCTATTACAGGAACCAGTAGTACTTGGCTTTCCTTCTGTTTGTAGAAATCTTACACCGTTCAGCCCTTCAGCCCTTGTACCCGCTGCAGAGTTCTTCCCCTACCCCTCCAGGTTGTGCTGCTTTCCTTCTCCCCAGATACTGATTCCTGTGGAGCTCTACTGTCTGATGGTCTTTGCACACTGGCTGTGTCCGAGGTCATCATCTGTCTTCCCTATCTGCTCCTTTCCAAATGCCATGTGTAGGTGTTTGAGGGAAGTGGATTCTTGGGTCGTTCGCCAGGGGTAGGACTAAGTCTTTTGGACTTAAACCATGTGAGTGGCCTGAAAGGAATGGTCATACCTGGAGGAGGTGCCATCCAGTATCAAGTAAACAATTACCTTCAGGCAATTTGGATCCAGGTAAGTAACTGCTATGTGTCTCTCCATGGTACCTTTTGATGGGGACAATTTTAGAATATCAGACCTTTGGAATGGTCCAATTTCCAAGTGCCTTCTGTACAGGTGTTTTGCAAATATACCAATATAAAGGTATACTTAGAAGAAATATGGTGAGGTGTGCAGACCAGACCTCTGGATTTATAGCAGGGTGTAGGATGGGTATGTTTTTACTGCCTTTGTAGCAGCTTAGTGTTTCCTGGCACATTGTAAGTGCTCAATAAACCATAGCTGCTGTGATCATTTTTAGTACTATTATTTAAGAATTCAGTGTGAGAAGTTAGTATGGAGAATTCTCAATTGGGAGAGTATATACTCTTAAAATCTTTATTTTTTTTTAATTGTAGAGATTTACTTTAAGCCTGTAAACATATTGCCTCTAGTTAAAATGAATTAAATTCTTTTTTTTAATTAAATTCTTCCTATAGCTTGAGCTTAATATAGTAGTGTGACTTTAGTAATTGCTTTCAGTCCTAGAGGTCAGTAAGTAGAGCTGTTTCTTATTAACTTGTTAGGGTACCTGAAATGCTTTGCCTACCCAGGGCCCACTCCAGTGGACTAAGCAGTTAGAAATTAGAACAGGAGGATTGCTGATAGATCACTTCTTTTATACTGTTGCTGAAACTCTGATTATGTAAACTCTTAAAATTTTTTTTCATTTTGTTTTCAAATATCCTATGAGGAGCTCCCCTGCTTGAGTTGTAAGACTGGTGTAGACACTCTTCATGAGACTTAACATGGCTTTTCCGTTTCTTAATTACACTGCATGATCCTTACATAGTCCTTCCTTCTCCTGGGCAAGAGTACCTTCTAAACATTTATAACGAACAGTGTTTATTTTCTTGCAGTTGAACTGGCAATGATCATGGACCGTTTGTATGGCGGTGTCTGCTATGCTGGCATTGATACGGACCCAGAGCTGAAGTACCCCAAAGGTGCTGGCCGCGTGGCATTCTCCAATCAGCAGAGTTACATTGCAGCCATCAGCGCTCGCTTTGTGCAGCTCCAACACAATGACATTGACAAACGGGTAAGCAACTGCTCAGGGTATAATTGCTATGGGAAAGAAATGAAATTTATTCTGTGGGCCCCTGGGGAGAAAAGCACCTTGTGATCAAAGTGAGCAGCTCTGCCTTACATGACATTAGTCCATGAGTCCATCTAGGCTGCCTGAAAAAGAGAGTGCCCTTTGTATTTAAGGCGTTAATGAACTTTCTGCCTCACCCATCCCCAGGGTGATGTTACACTTACGAAAATAACACTGCAGAATTTAGCAAAGCAAACCAGTGCCGTTCAAAATATGATGCCCACAGCACGTTAACGAAGATTGAGAGCTGGTAATCTGCTTGACCCATGTGGTACTCTTAAAACAAACAAACTTGAACTAACATTTAATGTTAATATTCAGGAGTATATATAAAATTTTGAAGTTCTGGTTTCTTTTAAAATTGCAAGAACATAGGGACTTCCCTGGCATTCCAGTGGTTAAGACTCCATGCTTCCACTGCAGGGGGCACGGGTTCAATTCCTGGTTGGGGAACTAAGATCCTACATGCCACGCAGCATGGCCAAAAAAAATTGCAAGAGCATACGTGGTAGCAGTCATTGGAGCCAAATAGCTGCTGTCCCCTCCAGTCCCCTCTCCAACTCCCATAGTTCTCCTGCTCATACCAAATATGCATATCCATTACCTGCCTCTTTGCTCATTGGTGTTACCTACCTGACCAGTAGAGGCACTCAGATTTGCTAACTCTCATCTAAACAGGGGGCAGTAGAGCTCTAGGGCATTGGTGTGTTCAGTTGGGTTTGGAGACAGACACAGGTTTAAATCCCTTAAATTCCAGCTCTGCTGCTGTTTGGAAGCTTGGGGGGAATAGAAGGTGTTAGTAGCTAATCTGGGACCTGTATTGATAGATTAAAAGATCAAGTGGGAGAACATCAAGTCTAAACACCTCCCTATGCAATTGTACAGTGGTTGTTAATGCTTCCAGCAAAGGCTGTTCTTGGGGCATACACTGGACTAGAATAAGTAAAGTAGTAAATATGTTGTATTACAAAGTTTCACCTATACTCTCTATGGTTGGCTGACTAATTTTGCGTAGTAGACCTAAGTTTCTTAGGAGGTGAAAGTTTCAATTGGTGATGAATTTTTTTATAGTCAACAAGATTACATTTTCTTTAAGACATAGATCAAATTACAAAAGCCAGTGCTTAAAATAAATAGTCTATTTGCTGCATCTACTGGGATCCTTAAAAGTAAGTAGTGGTGGTTTGTTTTTTAATTAAAATGAATGAAGTTTTACAGAATGTTGAAACACTCTGAATCAGTGGAAACTCAGGGGTGATAAACATTAAGCTCCATTCCTAGTTTTCAAGTGCCCACAGCACCCCTTCTGTATCAGTAATTCCCCTACAGACTGTAAGCTCCACAGAGCTTACCCATTGCTTGATGTACAGACACAGTAGATGCTTGATAAACCTTTGTTGAATTGACAATGGTGTTATGTGGAGTGTTCTCTTAACTACTGCTGCTGGTGGAGTTGCTAGTGCCTATACATTTGTGAGTCTGAAGCCCCAGATTCCATTACATTTAGACCGCTTTTGCCCCCATCACTGGTGATCCCAGGAAATAAACTTAACCTGAAGAGCGCTTATGTTCTCATCTCTATCAAAGTAGCTTTCTTTGTTCCCCTCTGAAGCCAGAACTAATGAGACTTCTCAGGAGGTAGGTCCTAGAGATGATAAAAGAAGGTTCCACTTGCTCATGCTTATATCTTTCCTTTGCTCTCACCCTAACAACCTCCTGGCCTATTCCTTAGTTAGAAGGAAACACACTTATCCCAGGGATTACAGTAATCTTTGAACCCCTTTAAGCATCATAGAAAATTCAGGCACTATTTGTTTTATTGCCTGCCTCTGCTCTCACACCTGCTATGCTCATGCCCTCAGCATTGATTCCCATCCGACTTTGACGTAGGTAAAAAAGAAAGAAGTGGGTTTTCTTTTGTTAGCATAATCATAGGCCATGCTATAGAAATGTATTTGGCATATCAAACTTCTCAAGACTCAGGAAAGCCATTGACTGTTTTCTGCTCATTGTATTTGGGTTAACCATACCCTCCATATCTTAGAGTAGTTCTTGATAAACATTTAGGGTCACAACAGTCAGTTGTAATGGAAGGAGTATGGAGTTTGAAGCTAGAACAGATTCCACTACAGTTAAACCTTTGCTGCACCAGTCACTGGTGACTCAAGCAAGTTACTCAGTGCCGGGAGCCTTGGGTCCTCATCTGCAACTCCCTCCTGGGGGTGGTGTGAAGATTAAATGAGATTTGAAGATTGAACAGCCAGAGTCATATGGCAGTTAATAGATGCTTAACTGGCACTTGCTGGTTAATAGTATTCATCTTGCTGGAAGTATACTTACACTGTTGTTAATTTTACGTAGCTTGAACTTTATCAGTTGCTCTGCTGAAGATGCAGTGAAAAGATACACTGGTTAGTGAAAAGGGCACTGGCTAGAGTCAGATGACCAGGTTTAGATCTGGTCCTGTTCCTGGTGGGCTGTGTGATTTTGAGCAGGTCACTTTTAAATTCTGAGTTTCAGTGTATAATGAGGGCAGTAGTAATAGCTTTGTGTATCCGACTAGATTGTTGAGAAGCCCAGAAGAGATACTGAGCAAGAAAGTAATATATACAGTGTGACTCACTGGCCACATGTAGAGTGGGACTGTTGTGGGCAAAAGAATGCCATCTCCATCCACATGGTGTCAAAAGGGACCTATCAGTTCCTTCAGTGCCCTAGGATGAGAGTCATGTAAGTGGGAGAACTGGAAATCATTGAAAGTGATGGATTCCTTTCTCTCCCTGTCTCCCAGCTCCATCTTCATGCTCTTTGTTTGCCCTGACCAAGGTGCAGACCATTTTCTTCATTATAAGA
This sequence comes from Lagenorhynchus albirostris, assembly GCF_949774975.1. Classification (NCBI taxonomy): domain Eukaryota; kingdom Metazoa; phylum Chordata; class Mammalia; order Artiodactyla; family Delphinidae; genus Lagenorhynchus; species Lagenorhynchus albirostris. The sequence continues at coordinate 50,128,048 of NC_083110.1, read as the reverse complement.
GAAGGAAGTCAGCTTCCATCTTGAGTGGGGCTCCTTTTTCACCGGTCTTCTGTGAATATTACACTCCTCTCTCCCAAACTGTTACTCTGTCCTCTTGTTTTCTTCTTGCTTTGAACATGGCCAGCAATACCTTATTTTGTTGTCTCTGGCATTCTGAGCCTCTGTTAACTGCACCATTTGCTGTAGATGCTTTTTTAGGTTGATTCTACTTTTATATTTATGTGTCTTTCTTCTAAAGCTTAAGTTTGAGCTTTCCAGAGAGCTCCCATTATATGTAAGCATATTAGTATTTCCTTAGGTAATGCCCTTTTTCTTTCTCAGGGGCTCTGTTCTTGATTGAGCATGGAGAATTTCTGTCGTCAGGCACACCCTTCTTTCCTGAATAACCCTTCCAGGTTTTTAGCAATAATCTCATAGCTAAGGTTTTGAAGCTTTGAAAGTCAGTGGCAGGTGTCTACCTGTGCCCACAATCCCTTTTCCTTGCTATTGCAAATTCCAAGATGCTATAGTCTTTTTCTCCTTCATTCTAATGTTAGCCTAAAGTTGCTTTTAAACCGAGGCCTTGACTATTTTGAATAGCTTCAGCCTTTATTATCCTCCTGGTCAAAGGAATCTCTTTTGCTGTCTGTATCATTATAAATGTAGATTCAGTGGAATCAGCAGATTTAAAAAACAAAAACAAGTATAGATGGCATTTTACAGGCCACTTGCTTCGTGTTTGCAGCCCTTTCCTCTTTCACTGTTTGCCCCATACGGAGAGTGGGAGAGGGCCTCCTGCAGAGCAGCAGTGTCTGGAATCATGGAAGTTCTAGCACTGTTTAAGGTGTATGTATGTTCTCAGGCTGCACCTTTCCTAGGTAAACTGTGGGAGGTAAATGAAGAAGGATCTGATTGGTATATTTCATTAACCTCTTTTATATCCAACCACAGTTTTTGAAAAAAGACATCTTTTGAGAGTTTATATGTTTATGTATCGTCGTTGTTGTTGTTGCTGCTCTTTGGCTAAGCTTTTAGATGGAGTGATTTATGGGGAAAATACAACCTTTATAGATTTGATTTCTTCTCGTCATCGTAGAGACTTCTGGCTTGCCTATGAATATAAAATATGCCAATATGCAACAGTTACAGAAACAGCTGCACGTATGGCTTTGGCACTTTTATCTCTGCTGTCATCTCACTCATCCGTGTCATCATCTTTAAAGAAGAGGTGATTTAAAAACTTTTTGTTTTGGTAACAACTTTATTGAGATATAATTCATATACCCTACAAATCAACAATTTAAAGTATTCAATTCAGTTTTTAATATATTTACATAGTTGTACAATCATCACCACAGTCAATTTTAGAACACAGGAAAAAGTATTTGAATGTGCATCGTTCAAGTCTGCAATCAAAGGATCAATTGAATAATGACCCCAGTGAGGACACAGGGAGCTGGGGGATAGTGCATTTATCCTGTATAATTTTACTCAGCTCATTAGAGGGAGGGGATCCTACTTATTAACTTGTGCTCTTTGAAGTCACAGGAACAAGGCAGCCCAGGCTGTTGGGGCAAATTTCTGCCCCCTGCTATGGCAGTAATTAGGCTCCCCCGAGGAATATGTGACTTGCTGGAGTGGGCTGATAAATCTACGCATCAACAAGGTTTTCGCCATAGTATGCGTAGCAATGGGAGGACTCGCAGAGGTGGAAGAGGCTTCTAATGGTAGTTCCTTACGCAGCTGCCATGATCTTGACTCTGCCACCTGTGCCCAGGTGAATGGGAGTGCTTGGCACTTGGCTGACATTCAGTAAGTGTGTAGAATAAACTAGGACGGTATATGGGAGAGCAAGGACTAGAAGCAACTCCAATTTCAACTTTTGCCCAATTCCAATTCATTCTTTACATTAAAAAACTAAAGCGATCTTTTAAAATCATGATTTGAATCACATCTTTCCCTCCTTTAAACCTTTTGATTATGTTCTGCTGCTCTTTGGTTAAAGGTCAAAGTCCTTAATTAACACTGCCTGCATGACCCTTCGTGTACTACATACTACCTCTGCCTCAGCTCCCATTTCCTCATCTTGAGCCAATCACAACTGGCCTTTTTCTCTATTTTACAGGGTGATTATGGATACTGTTTCCTCTGCCTGCCTAAAGCTCACTTTTCCTTCAGGTCTCAGCTTAATTGTGAAAATTTTAGGAATCCTTTCTTCAGTGGATCTTACATCTTCCCCATAGATCATTGTCATAATACCATCTACTATTCCTTTGTGGCATTAAATACCTCTGTAATGAAGCAATGCTTTAATGTCCACCTATGCTTCTAGACTGCAGTCGATGAGGGCAGTCAATGACTGTGTGTCTCTCGTGTTAGCTACTGTATACTCAATAATTGACACACAGTGGACACACATTATTTAATTATATTTGAATGAATGAATGAGTTGTTGAATGAATGCTGATTGAGAGCTTCCAGATGGGAAGCCCTTTGGCATGTCCAACTGTCCACCAGAGGGCACTCTGCACAGCTTTCTTTTTTTACTTAGTTAAGCACGCACTTGAGTAATAAAGAAGTTTAGGTTTTGCTGTTTATCATATCAAAAAGTATTCTTTGACACTTATAGTACATTAAAGCTAGACTTTAACTTGGGCATGACCTCATCCAACCCCCTTTATTTGCAACAGAGAAGAATCTAGGAGAGGCTTGGAGACTCTCAAGACACCTGTAATTGACATGAGAGCTGCCTCTGCTTATGGAACTCCCTTCCCGAACACTGCTGCTCATCCAGGGTCTAATGTTTCTTTAAACCCACTTTTTCTATGAAGTCATTTTTCCACAGACCTGGGTAGGAACCCCTGAGTTGTATTATAGGTCCTTTAGTTAGTTTTATACATGTTTCCATATTTCATGTAACTTTTCAGGTGAACATATACTGCACAGAGCAGGGCACATCTGGAGTTTGATATCAGGATTTGTCAGTATGTCTATAGGTCATTTTGAATATTAACAAAATGAATTTGAAATTTTGTTTTGCAATTGTTCTGCATTTGATTTTAATTTTTATTTTGTCTTCATGTAAACCCTTTTTTAAGTCAGTGTGAGCCAATGCAAGTCCACTGGATTATAACGTTTAGTGAAACTGGCATTTTTGCTGTCATAATGACCCTTGTTATTGAACATTATTGTAAATGAGACAAATACAATTCATGCCTCAGTTTTTACTTCAAAAGAAAAGTTATTAACATCTTGAAATAAATCCTTTAAGGCTTACATTTATGCATATTTTATGGCTAATGTTCAACAGTTACTGGTCAACTGGTTATTCATCCCTATGATGACAATATCGAAGTTGTATGATACCCAGCACAGGGTTCTCAGCATTTCTTCTGCCTTGGCATACACTCTCATGGGTAACAGAGGCTCCCTAGAACACTAATGCGGGGGGGTGTTTATGTATCTAAGGGTCCCACACCCACTCCTGCCATCATCACCCACAGAACCATGGCTGTAGTTAAAAAAAAAAAAAAAAAAGTGTCCTGGCTTAGGAACTGAGAGATCTGAGTTTATACTCCTAGCTCTTCTCCCAGCCATGATGTGACCTTGGGCAAGTTACTTAACCTTTTGAGGCTTGATTTTATTGTCCCAGAGTAATAAGAACACTAGCCTAACAATCTTAAGGTTTATTACACAGATAAACAATGAAGGTGAAGAAGTGCTCTGGAAAGTTATTAGGCTGTACAGATGTTGATTTGTATCATTGCTGAACTTGGCCTATTTAAACTGTGCTGTTGGTTCCTAACCATATGTCCAAGACTAATAGTTGATTCGCTCTCTTTTTTTTTTTTTGTCTTTTAAAGTGCCTACTCAGTTTCACTCAGAATCTTTAATATAAGGATAATGAAATAGTTGAAGTTGACACTAAAAAAAATAAAAAGAAAATTTAACATAAGTGCCCATCTGTCAACATGCAAGTTGGATGTTAGTCAAGACATGTATGTAGAGACTCAAGTTTCCTTTAAAGGTGTAAACACCTGGATGCATTTCTATTTAAAGGATTGAAGGTGTTTCTCTCTTTAGTCTAGAAAGAGGTGTTTTTACCATTACCTTCTCTGATAATGAAACGATTTTGAACCTGAAATTGAGTAAAAGGTTAGGATTAAATTTTACTTATATTCTTTTGAACAGTGTTTCTGTGAAAAACTGGAACAGTTTAAAGTATTTAAGTACAATAAGGGCAAAAGAGGGCACCTGTACTCATTCTGTCTGTTTTAATGGTATTTTTGGAAGTGATGCCAAGCGAACACTTAAGATGTGAAAGCTCTGCTAAATCCAGTTTTCTTTATAACTCGTCTAGGTCACTTACATATGAAAGATTTTTGTAGTGTGAAAAATGAGATCATTAGAAAATGGGTAATCTTTTTAAAACATGGCCATTTTTCTGCTCTTTTGTCTACTCTCCATGGTCCTGAGAAAATTTGTAAGGGTAGAATCGGTTGAGTCTCCCTTAATCTAAAAAAAACCATATGATTTGATTTATGTGAACTATTTCTTTATAAAAGTCTCAGGGATCCCTCCCACAGCTATTGTTTAGCACACCTATTGTTCTAGTAGAAAGGATATTAGACTAGAATCAGCCAATCTTGGGTTTAGTCTTAACTATACCTACTAATTGTGTAGCTTGAAGAAAGGATGTGTGTATGTGTGTTAAAGTGGTTTTGAAAACTATAAAGTACTCTGTCAATACGCAGTGACACACAACACATTAATTTACATGAAATCATAAATGACTAATATTTGAGCTCTTCTGGAAGATGTTTATTAGACAGTCTAATTGGAATTTCACATTATAAAAGGAGTTAAATATTTCAGGCAAGATAGGGGTAATGTTGGTTGGTTATTTGGGTTTGTGAAACAGGAGGAGGAACTCTCAGTAGGCAGGTCTGCCCTGCCCAGGAATCTGTCCCTAAAATTAGTTCCCCAAATCATCATTTCCTACATTGTTCTCCATGAAACATGAATCCCTTGGGATTTTATTATTTATTTTATAAAAGAAAATCTTTTTCTGAGTCAAATGAGTTTAGAAATGCTTTCTTGAAGAAAGTTAAATAGGCTAGTTTATTCTAGGACTTCTTAGAAGCTTTTATATACTAATCTCATTGTGAACATCCAAGAAGGAAACAATATGCAATTTTTCACAAATTTTTTGGTCATGGAACTCTTCTAAAATGTACCATCTCTTGGGAATAGTGTTCCAGGGAACCCAGTTGAGTAATTAGTGTTTTCAGCTTCTTTTCTTCTTTCATGCTCAAAATCAAAAGTTTAGTAAGCAGTTGATTGTTTTTCCCTTCCTCGGTCCTTTTTCCAAGTTTGTCCCGCCCACCATATAATCTCTCTCTTTTTTTTGTTGTTTTCTTATTGTGGTGAAAAAAACACATGAGATCTACCCTCTTAACAAATTAAGTGTACAGTACAGTATTGTTAACCGTAAGTCCAATGTTATACTGCAGGTCGCTAGAACTTTTTCATCTTGCGTAATCGAAACTTTATACCCTTTGAACAGCAACTCCCCACTTCCCCCTGCCTCCAGCCCCTGGCAATCACCATTCTACTTTCTATGAGTTTGACTACTTTAGATTCCTCATATAGAATCATGTGGTGATTGTCCTCTTGTGAATGGCTTATTTCATTTAGCATAATGTCCTTAAAGTTCATTCATGTTGTCACATGTGACAGGATTTCCTTCCTTATTACTTCTCGATAATATACTGTTTTATGTATATACTATGTTTTCTTTGTCCATTCATCTGTCAGTGGGCATTTAAGTTGCTCCCACACATTGGTTATTGTGAATAGTGCTGCAGTGAGCATAATAGTGCAAATATCTCTTCAAGATCCTGCTTTCAGTTCTTTTGACTACCCAGAAGTGGAAGTGTTGGACATGAGTCTTCTATCTACAAAGGGTTGGGGTGGGGTAGCTGCATATTCAGAATGCTGGGAAGGGCACTGAAAGCGTGGTTGCTATTCTCTTTAGTATTTGTAGTCCTTCATCTCTTGATTTCTTGAGATTATCTATTGTATCTTTCTAACATCAGTCTCTATATAAGAAGGGAAAATAGTTTTGAAATCAATATACCATTGGGAAATAATGTTCTCTTGACTCTATTTTAGCTTAGTGTAGAAGACCTGAGAGTCTGACTTTGTTAGCTAATTTGGAGCTTTCTGATACTTTTATTTAAGGAACATTGTGATAGTTAAGCCATAGCACATCGTATTTGCTTTGAATAGCACTTTTTAGAATAACCCATTTTTTATTTAGTGAGATGTTATCCACTGCACCTTTCTTTGCAAGCACTTCAAGTACTTCACACATTTAATCTTTTTTTCTCTCTTCACTAAAACATGCTGGGCCCGAATTTTAGCTGAAGATTATCAAAGGCTTTATATTTTTAGCCTACATGAAGATTAATATGAACTAGTAACCATACTAACAGAAGTGCTGATAATACTACTCTTTGTCCCTGGCCACAGCTAGAATATATGAGATGACTCAATAGCAAAAGAAGTGAGGGTTCTGACGACCTGTTCCCAGACTATTTCTGCTCCTAGCCTTAGTCTGGGACTCCGACAACCCAGCCTTTAACTTGCTGCTGTTACTGGCCCTGGCCTTGAGCTGGCTTGAAAGTTTCCCAGCTGTAGCTATAGCTATGTTTGGTTTGACCCTTCGAGAGGAAGCAACACCCAGAAGTGAGTTCAGATATTTTCTGAATACCACATGGGCTTATTTTGAAGCCCTGGGAGTCTCAGAGTCTTTGACTAGAAATAGCTTTTAAAATAGAGTTTGGGTCATCTTAAGAAAGAGAGAAAAATATTCCTCTTCTCTGAATGGCATGGGACCTTTTTGTCTTGTCTCTCCTTCCTGGTCTTGACCCCTCATCTCTTCTGTCCTTTGCTCTCTTTTTATGTCTTCTCCTGTGGAATTGTGATAATTTTTAATATGAAAACTCTTTAGAGTGATTAAGTGTTCTTCTTTCCTTCTCATATTTGAGTTTAGGTGCTGGTTATGAGATTATTAATGGGAAAAAGACAACCACAGTTTTTTAAAGTAGTTATCTCAGTAGGATATTCAAGTTCTTTGACCCCAGAAGGCAGGGGTATCAGTCAGTTAGCAATTTCTTGGTGAGTGCTTATTTTTACTTGGAAGAGCTGGTCCAAACCTCTAATATAGTAGAGGAAGCTGTGGCCTGCAAGGTTATGATGTAGCCAGTTAAATGGATAGAGCCAGAGGGCTCTGCACGTCTGCATCCTGGGGGGTTGGGGAGTGATGATGCCATGGCAGTCATGCATTTTATAGGTTTTAAATGACTTTCTTACCCATTGTTCTCTATATGATATACTCTTCTACTACTAGAAATTGATTTGGGGCTGATTTATACCCTCACCTCCAGCCCCACTCCCAAGCAGCATGGAAGGAAACGAGATTAGAGAGTGAATGTATGGAGTATGCAGGATTCTGTCAGCTGGACCTTCTTCGTTTCATGAAAAAGTAATCTTAAGACCAAACAGAGCACTCACAGATCTCTCTCTGTTCTATAGACATATAGCAAAGGTGTCAACATTAGCACACATAAGTACGTTTCCTTGTGGGAAAGGCATAAGAGTGATTTTAAAACCTTTCTTCCCCTAGCACTTGAAAATATGAAAAATGGTCAATCCCATCCTTTGAAAGGTAAAAAGAAAATAAAATTCAACCATTTTCGCTGTGTTTATTTTAATCTACCCCAGATTTCTTCTAAAATTAATAACTGCGAATTTGCTATAACTGGAAGGTTCTGGGTAACTTTGTTGCTAAGGAAAAGCTATTTTCACGTTGCTGCTTTAATTTCCTAGGCATCTGTCATCTGCTTTCTAAACAGCAGGATTCCAGCTCATAGTTGAAAAACTAAAAATTTATGTTTAAACATTCTTAGTATTGCCTGCCGGTGGAGGACTTGCTTTCGCAACTGTAAAGACACCGTGTTTAGTGGGAATGGTAATGAGGTTACTGTGGATTTTAGGCCTGGATAGATGTACTCTGTGACACATGCCAAGAAGATTAGGAATACGTTATGTTTAAAGCTTTGAGTACACCAAACAGATTGGTCTTTCCAGGAAGCATGTTGCTCCAGATGATAAGAAATGGCCTACCTGACGTCTGGGCAGGCCTTTCCAGACAGTTATCCCTGTTAAATTATACCTCTTCACTTGGCCTCTTTCTCCAGTTTGTCCACTCTGACTCCATTATCTGAAATCATTGCTGCTACTCATCTTCCAGCCACCTGTAAACATGCCTTGGGCTGGCTGGGTATCTGACAGACTTAATTCGTTTTTTTTCCTGTCACCAAAGGGCAGACTGCAGCAGGGACCAGCTGTTCTTAATAATGACCTTTAGCACATAATTCAAGCTGAGCCTGACCTTGGCTAATGCCTCCTTTCTCATTTCTACAACCTTTCAGGTCCAAGGAGAGAGAACTCTGGACCTGTGAATAGTTTATGGTCTCCCTAGGTATCACCTCTGTGCCACTAAGAGCTGTTAGTCATTGCTTTATTTACTTTAGGAGGTCATTATGTTGACCAATATCAAAATGACTGCCAAGCAAAATATTTTCCCTAGCTTGTTAGAAACACAACAATGTCAACATTGAGATTAGTTTATTAAAGTATTGCTTTTTCTTCGCCTATATCATTCTACCTATATTATTCCCTTTTTCCTCTTTTTATAGCCACTTATCCAGCATTCCCCATCAGTCTTCCTTATCTTTAATAGTTATCCCTCATCAATAAGTTACACATGTTCTCAGCATCCTTGGATATGATCACCTCCATCCATTCACCTATGGTCACCATTAGGTGTGTAGTATGAATTCAAGCGTTTCTCTCTGTAGGAAGTTCTCATCTCCTGGTCCTGTAAATCTCTTTGAACCAGAAGGTCAGCTTGGTGATTTGATTGGCTCTGTGAAGGGCTCTAGCATTTGAACTTTAATGGTCATGTAGATCACTAATGTGATCCCAATAGGTTGGTGTCTCCAAAGTGCTGTAGCTTAATGATACTCCAGGTGTTTTAGGTGGTTAACAGAGAAGCCTCTTTTTATTTTATGTTATTTTATTTTAAATTTTATTTTTATTTTATTTGGGGGTATAGTTGATTTACAGTGTTAGTTTCAGGTGTACAGCAAAGTGATTCAGTTATACATACACATATATCTATTCTTTTTCTGTTTTTATTTTAATAATTATGTGTATTGGGAAAAATAGAATTAATCTGGATAGTTAGGTAAAACATCAAGTAATAGTACAGATGGCATTAGGATATGGCAAAAACTACAAATGGTGGGGAATGCCTTTAAGAAACTCTCAAATAGACCATAAATTATTTTAGGGAAGAACTATGTCTTGTTCTCCATTGTATTTCAGTTTTTAATACAGTGGCATACAAGGAAGAGGCACTCCATAAATATCCATCAAATGAATGAATCCATTTGAGCCAAAATAATCACCCTTCTTTAGCATAAGGACCACCTGACTACCAGTGTCCTTCATAGTCTAATGCTCAAAAAACCCAAACTCCCTGATAGCTTCACAGAAGGGCTTTGAAAGGCAACATTTGAGGTGAGGGTTGCAGGGGGCATGACTTTCTTCTGTTTGGTTGGTGGTGAGGTAACAGGGTGGTGTTTCAGGAATCTTAATCATCAACCTTCTGATTCCAGCCAGTCAGGGGTCTGTATGCTTATGGTCAGCATGTAGTCACCATCCTCCACCTGGGTGAGGGTCTTAGTTCCTGCAGAACAACTCAAAGATATGTGTCAGATTGTTATGTATTTCCCTTGAGGAGGAACTAGGACTGTGTTTTATCACCGAACTGTTGTTTCTTGACTATTTTTCCTTTGTTTCTGTATTTCTTCACTCCCCTAATTAGTAACTGCTTGAGTCTGCTCTTTGGAACTTAGGAAAAGCCCAGGAAACTAAAGCCTTTTTCTACAAACAAGAAATGGGGGACCCAAGGTGGGGGTTGTATCCAGGAGGGCCCCACACCATCGTGCTCCTTTTCAATCCCCTCCCCTTTTAAAAATGTATTTATTTATTTTTAATAAATTTATTTATTTTTGTCTGCATTGGGGCTTTGTTGCTGGCCGCAGGCTTCTCATTGTGGTGGCTTCTCTTGTTGCGGAGCACCAGCTCTAGGTATGTGGGCTTCAGTAGTTGTGGCACGTGGGCTCAGTAGTTGTGGCTCGTGGGCTTAGTTGCTCCACGGCATGTGGGATGTTCCCAGACAAGGGATCGAGCCCACGTCCCCTGCGTTGGCAGGCAGATTCTTAACCACTGTGCCACCAGGGAAGTCCCTGTTCACTTTAAAATGGTTAATTCTTTATGACTTTAACCTCAATTTAAAAAATTAATTTAAGCTCTCAAAAAAAACTGAGGGACAAAATCCCCCACATAAACACAATGCCACTTTTACACCTAAACAAAAGTGACATTAAAAATATATATATATATATATATTACTGGAAAGTGCCCTTTGTGCTAGGCTTGAATCTCCTTAAGTACTCTTTTCACATGTGTATATATTACAAAGGGCTATTGTCTTTCTCCTCTGGCAGCTTTCTTTTGCTGTATGTAAAAGACCAATCCTCTCTCTCACTGCTGGATCCCCTTTTCTGAGCTTTTTGGGACTCAGATCTGGTTGCTGGAGCACCCTGAGTATAGGCATCTACCTGGTGGTAGAAGCAAAGCAGTCCTCAGCTCATGGACCGAAGGTGGAAAAGCTGGCTGCTCCTAGTTCCCCACAAACCCTGCCTCTACCAGTAGTCCTCCCACCTCAGGGCAGAGGGGACTTAGTCCACCACTTCGCTCCTTCTTGGCCTTCAAGTACAGGGAGTTCAGGCCAGGTTATATACACTTTCATGAGCCTACAGCTCCCTCCCCCCAGGAGCCCACAATCTCTGCAGATCACATTCTTCCCCAGATCTATTCTGTCCTCAAGTTGCTTGAAGATAAGGAGAGATGCTGACCAAGGCAGAACTATAGATAGGAAATGCCAGAGGAGCAAAGTGGAGTATTAAGTTCAAAGGAGAAAGGAATAGTTCCCTGTGGGACTGAAAGGCTGGGCCTATAGTTAATTTTCGACAAGGTTGGTGAGACCATTCAATGGGTAAAGAATAGTCTCTTCAACAAATGGTCCTGGGGCAACTGGATATCCACATGCTAAAGAATGAAGTTGGACCCCTGTTTCACACTATATACAAAATTAACTTGAAATCAGTTAACCTAACTATAGGAGTTAAAACCATAAAATTCTTAGAAGAAAACATAGGGGCAAGTCTTTTTCTTTTTTCTTTTTTTAATAAATTTATTTATTTTTGGCCGCGTTGGGTCTTCATTGCTGCACGTGGGCTTTCTCTAGTTGTGGCTAGTGGGGGCTACTCTTCGTTGCGGTGTGTGTGCTTCTCATTGCAGTGGCTTCTCTTGTTGTGGAGCATAAATCCTAGAGCACGTGGGCTTCAGTAGTTGTGGCATGCGGGCTCAGTAGTTGTGGCGCATAGGCTCAGTAGTTGTGGCGCATGGGCTTAGTTGTTCCGCGGCATGTGGGATCTTCCCGGACCAGGGCTTGAACCCGTGTCCCCTGCATTAGCAGGCGGATTCTTAACCACTGCACCACCAGGGAAGTCCAGGGAGTGAATCTTCTTGACCTTGAATTTGGCAGTGGATTCTTAGCTATGACATCAAAAGGAAGAACGGCAAAAGAAAAAAATAGATAAATTGGACTTGCTCAAAATTAAAAACTTTTGTGCATCAAAGAACATTTTCAAGAAAGTGAAACACAACCTACAAAATAAGAGAAAATATTTGCAAATCATATATCTGATAAAAGTCTAGTATCTAGCATACATAAAGAAGTCTTACAACTCAACAACAGAAAACAATCCAATTTTTAAAATGGGCAAAGGGCTTGAATAGACCTTTCTCCAAAGAAGGTATACAAATGCCAACAAGTATATGAAAAGATGCTCAATGTTGTCAGTAGGGAATTGCAAATCAGAACCACAATGAGACATCTTTTCGTACCTATTGGGATGACTATAATCGCAGAAATGGAGAACAAGTGTTGGTGAGTATATGGAAAAATTGAAACCCTTTTACATTGCTGGTGGGAATGCAAAATGGTACAGCCGCTGTGGAAAACAATTTGGCAGTTCCTCAGAAAGTTAATTATAGAATTGTCATCCCAGCAAGTCTACTCCTAGGTATGTAGTGAGAAGAATTGAAAACAAATATTCAAACAAACATATGTACATACATGTTCATAGCTGCACTATTCACAATGGCCAAAAGGTAGAAATAACCCAAATGTCCATTAATGAATGAATACATAAACAAAATACCATATATATACATGCATATACATACACAAACAATGGAATACTGTTCAGTCATACAAAGGAATCAAATATTGCCATATGCGACATGGATGAACCCCAAAACATTATGATAAGTGAAAGAAGCCAGACACAAAAGGTCACAATTATGTGACTACATTTATGTAAAATATCCAGAATAGGTAAATGCATAGAGACAGAAAGCAGATAGGTTGTTGCCAGGGGCTGGGGAGGGAGAGGAGGTAGGGAAAACTGCTTAGTGGCTACAGGGTTTCCTTTTGGGGTGAAGAAAATGTTTTGGAACTAAATAGAGGTAGTGGTTGTACAACATTGTGAATATATTCAACGCCACTGAATTGTTCACTTTAAGATTGTTAATTTTATGCTAAGAAGGAAAGAGAAAAGAAAGACGGGGCCTTACCGGGTACAGGAAATTGTTGGGTGGGCTGAGTATGTAGGGTGGGAAGAAAGTGCGGGTAAGTTAGAGACCAGGTCGAGTTTGAGTTGGGGACTAGATGGGAGGGAGATTGGGGCAAATCCTGAAGGCTCTGGCTTACATTTGAGTCGCAGGGGACAGAGAGTAAGTACCCCATTATACTGAGGCAGCTGGGCTTACTCCTGAAGGTAGGGGAGAGCCTGAAGGGCTTTTGACCAGGCAAGAAACATTGAGAAGGCAGATGATTGAAACATCTACCTGGACATAGGAGAATTGACCCAGGGAAGGCCTGGAGCTTGGTGGCCAGTGCAGAGGCCATCAGTATTGGCCAGGTGTGGATGCACGTTGTGGTGGCCTGGACTAGAGAGGAAGCAGGGGGAGTGATAACTACACTTAATGAGGGCATCTGATGTGCCAGGCACTGTTCTGTGTGCTTTATGTGATTTAACTCATTTGCTCCTCATAGGAACCCTATAAAGTACGAACTGTTCTTTTCCCCCAGTGTACAGATGAGGAAACAGAGGCTCAGAGTACCTGAGAAATTTGCCTAAGGTTGCACAGCTAGTAATGTGGCTGGGATTTGAACCTAGGCAGATGACCCGAGAGCCACTACAGTTTTAATTATGATGCAGAGATGAATGTGAGATTTCTTTTTTTTTTTGTTTTTGAAGCCCACTCTCTAACCTGTTAGATCGAGGAGGGAAAAATAGGAGGAAGGCAACTAGAGCCACAGAGCAAAGACATTTTCCCCCTTGGGTAACCAAGGGCTGGGACAGGTCATCTCCAGTGGGTCTTCCAAGCAGAGACAGAACTCCAGAGGAGGCCGGCGAAGGGGCCTTCAGAAGGGAAGGTCCAGGAATGCCAGAGCCCAATCCCAGGCATTCCCTGTGTCCCTGCTCACCCCACGCTGTCCCCCATCAGCCCCTCGGTACCCTGCCCCGTGCCCTGCTGGAACCTCCGGGCTGCGTCCAGAGGCAGCCCAAACTGGTCAGGCAGTTGGCTCATGTCAAAAAAAATGTGGGTCCCCATCTCCATAGCCCCAGCGGCCACAGTGCTTGCTCTTCCCCAGAACAGCTCTAGAGGTCAGCGTGGGAAGGAGCCTGATCACAGAGACTTGCCACCTTCCTGCTAATTTCTAACATTTGGGATGAAAACATTAATGATAGTCCGTTTCTGAGGTTCTTGGAAGCGGACATGAGGGAAAACTGTGGTAACTTTTGTTCTTCCTTGCTTCTGGTTTTCCTCTAACATAGCCTGCAGGGCTGTGATGAAAAGTTCTCTATTGAAGCTTCCAGTCTTGGAGGGAGATTAAGGCAATAAAATCTAAAAAATAAAAAAGCCTCAATTATTAGAGTAGCTTCTTAACATCCCCCTAGTCCCCCTTTCCCTGCCATCCATTGTGAACAGTACTGGGAGGTTAGTCTTTTGAAAGCCTTGTGCTTAAACCATTGAAGCCCAGAGCCTCACGGTCACCCTTCAGCCAGGCTTGCCAGCCTCAGTGGGACTTGCCCTTTGGCCCAGCTCCTGCCAAACTTCCCCAAGTACGTGCTCTGCCTTTGCCTACTTTTGGGCTTTGTCCTCGCTGGTTCCTCTCCCTGAAATGCTGTTCGTGCATAGCCGGGTGCTTCCAGCCTTCAGAATTCAGCTCATGTGCATTTAACCTGTGCTGCCTCTCTTAATCCTCACCAGCACCCTTTGAGGTAGACCCTGCTATGCCCATCATATAGATATCCAGATACGTGTGTGTGTCCGTGTATCACCGTTACACCCAGTTTACAGATCCACATATAGAGCAAACAGAAGCACAGAGAGAGGTTACTGCCATCACACAACTAGTAAGTAATAAGTCAAGGAGCAGATCCCATACTCTCAGCCACTGTCTGATACCAGCTGAGTTCAACACCGAGTCTGACTGGGACATATTAAGCTCCATTATAAACTCTTAAGAGGAAGAAATGTGAGGAAGCTTTGCTAAAATCTTTTTTCCTGTCTTTCCTCTTTGGGTCCAGGTGGAAGTGAAGCCATATGTGCTGGATGATCAGATGTGTGATGAGTGCCAGGGCACACGCTGTGGTGGGAAGTTTGCCCCATTCTTCTGTGCCAACGTCACCTGTCTGCAGTATTACTGCGAATACTGCTGGGCGAGCATACATTCCCGCGCCGGGCGGGAGTTCCACAAACCGCTGGTGAAGGAGGGAGGTGACCGCCCTCGCCATGTCCCGTTCCGTTGGAGCTGAGCCCAGGGTATACCCAGCCACAAGTACTGGAGTAGATAACAAGGAGGGAAAAGAGAGGGCACTGCCTCAGGGCTTACAGTGTTCTGGAAATCTGTGCATTTGTTCTCGATTTTTAAAGAAGAAATGGGTCTTTTTATTATTATTATTATTTACAGTCATATTACTGAACTCAGTGTCCAGTATAATGCAGAATTGCAGAGTGTATAACGGTACTGATTTGCACTTTGATTCACACCTTTGTCTGCTTGGTACCTTAATTTCTTACACCTGATTTGTCACTCGTAGACTGCCATTCTCATCAGCGGCCATCAGGTTGATGTCTGTGATTTTTTTGTTTGTTGTTGTTGTATTGTTATTGTTTTGATCGTTTTTGAACTGGAGCATGCACTTATTTTCAGAAACTTAGAGAATCGCCCCTAGGAGAAGACTTACCAAAGGTAATACTCGTGAGTAGGTGGCAGATGTAGCAAAAACTTCACAACAATTCAGCAATCATTAGCTGGGGTCATTTAGAGTAAGGAAAACCCTTAATGAAAATAAGCCTTTAGTTGCTCTCTATTTTGACATGTAAGGATACCTCATAAGCTGAATCTTTATTTTTCCTTCATGTTTAATTTTTGTTTTGCTGAGGATTTTGGTTAGATCTTTTAGTGTTATGTAAATTTATGCTGCAATAGCTTTTGCTGCTATTAAAGTGGTATTATTAATACCATAATACTCTATTCAGGCTAAGGTATCAATTACAAAAAACCCAACAACATACTTTTGTGATTTAGGGATAGAATCAGCTGCCGAAAGGAGATCAGAATAGACTTGAGAAAGCTTCAACGGAAGGTCACTATTTCTGACTGCATGTTTACTTAATCAGGTTGCTGCATGCAATAAATTTTATATCTGATGTCTAGTATAAAACCTTCCCACAATGCACAAATTAAGAATCTATATAAGCTATAAAATACTGACTTTTTTAAAAAAAGATTTTTTTCATTCAAAGAAATGGTAATTGACTGGAGGAAGGCATGCCTCAATAAATGGAATGCTTCTGAAATTAGGAACAGCCCATAACAGAATGACCTATATTACAACCAATATAAAACCTAGGTGTAGGATATTCTTAAAGCAAATTTGTGGATGGTAGATGAAGTACTTTGCGGTGCTCTGTTATATATTGTGCAATTTATTTTATATAGTAAAGTGATTATGTCTAACTGTGATCAAACTTAACTGTTAAAAGCCTCTGTGTCAGACATTAACGAACTTGACAGTTCATAACTGGTATATTATTAACTAACACATGAGCTCTTAGTTACAATCTCCTAGTGCTTGCACCATTTTACATAGCTTCAGACCTTGTCCAGAAAACCAAAGAGCTCATCTTAGCTTACAAACACTAGGAATATATACAGTATATAGAGATAAGTTGTCAATTGACAAACTAGGCACATTTTAAGAAAGTTGCGTGATCGTGATGCTAAAGAAATGTCTGTACAAAATAAGATGGCCTGGGCAGGGTTGGTTGTCTGGGTGAGAAATTAACTACTTAATTCCCTGGATTTATCCTGTAAAGCTTGAATAGAATTCAGACCTGCTAGTACTACCATGGACATTTTTTTAGCATTCACTCTTGGGCTGCAGATAGTAATATATAAACACACACAATGATTATGAGACTATGTAAATCTTTTTTTAAATCTTCTTCCTATGTTTTGGAATTATGGGGACAATCTGACTGGATATGACACTGCAGAATAGATTTAAGTCGCTGTGTTTTATGTGCTGTGATGTCCTTGTACTGTCTTAAGTTAATATCGCTTGGTTTTGTTTTGTTTTGTTTCTCCAGTGTTGAGTTGCAATTAACAGCTCTCAAACTATAGTTTGTTTTCAAAAAGGAAAAAACAAAATAGTTTTTTACTGGGTTAAAAATGCTTATTAGAACTCTCCCCCTTTGAGGTTACCTCCGGGCTTTTTGGTAATAACTGCTTTTTTCCAGCCCAGCTGTGGTTTTCTGTTTGTTTTTTTCTATGTTTGTGGTTTTTTTCATCTGTACAAGAAATTTTGTTATGCACTACTACTTTTTGTATTCTAGACAGTTTTCAAAAGTTGGCTGAAGATTTTTTTGTTTGTTTGTTTTTAAGGAAAAAGGCATGCTTTCTGACTGACATGATCTTTTGCAATACCTCAATTTTGAAATATAGGAAAGAAAATGATATTTTCTAAGTAAGTTTATTCAGAAAAATATATATTAATTTAATTCTGCAAGAAAAATGATTTAACAGATGGGTAACTTTATTTTTTTCATGCTTATTTGTGTTTTTTGAAAATGAAGAAGTTAGAGCTTTATAACTATAATATTAAAGATCATATCTAACCTACAGAAATCTACCTAATTATGTGAAAGAAGCAAAACTTTTTGAAGAAGCACCCCTCTTTCATGTACTAAAATAATACTGAGATTCAAAAAAAAAAAGCTGGAATATTGTACAGCATAAAGCTGAAGTGAAGGTGAAAAAGCATTGTCATAAAGAATAGGTTTCAAAAAATAAACTCCATTTGGTGCTGAAAGTTGTGAATAGGTGGTGGAAACTACTTTCCCTTAATTTGTATATTTATAATCAAGCGTTGATTGTGCACGACTGACCAGGATTGTGAAAGAGTTCTTCTGTTTGTATTTTTTTAAAGAGAACTTTTTTAGTTTATTAAATTATAACATGTTCCCTTTTGTTTTGTAAATAAATGTGCCCCCAAGTTGTTAATGTTATATTAAAAGAGAGGGTCCTTCAAAAAAAATTATTTTTTAAAACACAGAGGTGTTCTGACCTGCAACTTGATGGGAAGCCCCCGGGTATCACAGGTCCTGTTGTGGCCTTTCCTTGATGTGACACTTGAACTAGTCGATTTTTTGAAGGCTATAACCTAACCTCGACTATTTGTTGTTATGTGCAATACTGTTTGTACTGTTTGTATAAAAAATAGAAAAAAAAAAGAAAAGAAAAAAGGCATAAATCTTTATTGCAGATTTATTTTCATTGCAAACTTTAGACATTGTGATTCACTGAAATCATTTTTCTACTGTCAAATATGTACCTTTTCTTCATGCTGGTATTTTTTCAATAGTAATGTAGCCTTTGTACTGAGACAAATTTTCATTGTTATTTTTAGAAAGATTTTTTGCTAAGAAAAAAATTAAACATATTTACATATTTTTCATTTTATTTCGTATTTTCTTTAAGGAGTGCTTTCTCAATCATTAATAGAGTTGTTTCTGGGAGGGACTTTCATATCTGGTCAATGTCATAATATTATTTTGTATTTTTACTTGGAATAAATTAATTTTATGATGCTAATTCTTTAAAAGTTTATTTTTTTCATTTTCAGTTATTTTTGAAGCTAAAACCTTTGTAATATTGTTACTAAAGTGTCTAGTTTTTTGAAATGCAAAGCTTTATGTATTAACTTGCTGATGTGGTTTACAATAGTGTGACAACGATGAAAATGGTTGGTTATGTAAAGTGATTGGAAAATGTAATGGATAATTGGGTAATAAAATGACAGAATGAGCAGAACATGTGAGATTTTGACAAGCCTTTTCCTTTATTACAGTGGTTTAGTGTAAGACTAGGGATGTCACAGTACAGTTCTCTAGGGATGTCACAGTGGATTTATACAACACCAGGTGCAGCCAACTCTGTGGCCCTGATGATGAAGTCACCCCTTACTGAGATACCACCAAGTTGAGAACCTGGCCGGGTTGACAGAGTGTTTTATTGCTTTTCCCCTCTAACTCTTCATTCTGTCGTGTGTGTGTGTGTGTGTGTGTGTGTGTGTGTGTGAATCTGCCACCGACTGCTGTCCACATGTGAGTGGGTACCTTTCGCCAGGCCGAATCTTTGCCCTGCATTTACAGTGGTGACGTCTGAGAGTGAAAGGAGGTCTCTGAGAGGACCAGCCCTCTGGGAGGTTAGACTTGGACCGCAGTGTCTCGCCCGAGTGACCTCCCCGAGCACACGGGTGGCCTGGCAAGGCGGCACGCTCCGAGGTCACCACTGTAAATGGACAGTCTCAGACTTCGTCTTACTCCACCCCCAGCCTGCTCCCTGGTATGGTGCCCCTTGTTTGTCCCTTATTGTGGCAACACATCTGGCCACTCCGAGCATGATCTGTCTGCCCTCCTGCTTCTTTTCCAACACCCAAACTCACCTTGAAGCTGTGCTGTTAAGGCAGCGTGTCATTGTCATGGCACCTAAAATTAAACAAAAATCATACAACTGCAAAACTGGTGTTGCGTAAACAGAACATCCAATGACTCGCTCTAGACAGATGGTGTGTTTCTCCCAGTCCTTGATGGCCTTTTCCAGGCCTCCTGCCACGGAGGCAAGGTTATCAATGACTCAGAGAAACACGTGTCCAGAGTTGGCTCTTGGGTATGCTCTATGTATTCAGTTTTGTAAATAATATATAGATTAGATCAAGTTGTGATGTAAAATTTTAACTCAAATTGGATATTACTGGTTGGAATTTTACATTAACTACAAATAAGTGATTAGGAACAGAAGAAAAGAAATTGGAAAATTTTTGCTTAGTGGTATAAAGATTATGCTTAGATTTCTGCCTATATCTTGTGTTTTATAGCTTGTTAGTGAGGCATGGGCTAATGCAGAATGTACTGCATTTATGCAATTAGCAAATAACTGCTAGTTTTCATTTTATCTATTATATTAGCAACAAAATGGCATTTAACTGGGTAAAGCTCCTACCTAAATATTTGAGTATTGTGACATCTCTACTTGCAAGGTTTGAGTGAAAGATTAGTCACAGATTAGTGAAAAAAAGTTATCTTTTTGTTAAAACTGGCTTATTTGTATGGATTGTTGCTTTTTCACCAGTTTGTGTGGTATGTCAGCTAACATTTTCTGTTGGTTTTTTTTTATAATAACCAAACTTCTCTATCTCAGCTGCAATAGTGTTCCATTTTACCAGAGTATTTTATAATTAATGCTGTTGACTTTATACCCCAAAATGGGTCAAGAAATGGATATGTGATTTGGGGATGTTTAAATTTGTATGACAATGAAGTTAATCACAACAAGTAGAAAACCTGGGTGCTAATACAGGACAACTTCTGCTCTTTTTCTTTTATGGATATAGTTCCGTTGGGGTATAAAGTATTAGGTATTTGTATTTTTGCTGTCAAAATAATGGACATAACTTTTAGAGTGTTCACAGCTAAGATCTCTGTATTTGTTTTTCAACTAACAACTAATTTTAAATGTATTGTATCTTTTATTACCTGTTCTCTTAGATTGTTTTTGCTAGTAACCCTTACTCAGCTTCCGCCTTTGGGGCTTGGACTGATATTGCTTGTGTGGAACTGCAGTACTGTGACTAACCATGGAGCTCAATGCAGCTATTGCTTACAACTGCTTAAACTTTGTAGTTTGGACTTCTTTTTTTTTTTCTGTAATAACAACTTATTAAATCTAGTTGTATGAAGTACTGACACTTGTCATCCTTTGCACTTGCCAAGGAGTATCTTGGAGTACATGGATTGCGTCTGGGAATATTTGTACACTCCAGCTTGCTTGATCAGCTTTTGGGCGGAGGGGGGACAAACTCCTTTAAGCAGGTTAAATACAGCAACATTCACCTTTTTTCTGACACGAATGACACTCGTTTAAAAAAAAGAACACGAGGGTATTTAAAACAGGAAGGTGTTTGTTGACACAATGTGTGTATGCAGGATTTTAAGGTGCACGTGGGCATGCCAGCACTTGCCACATGAAACCAATTTTCAAAATTAAAACCGAGAAAGTCAACGAAAACGTTAAGTACGCCCCCTTTCGTTTTATTTTTTACGCTAGGCTCTCTGGGATCCTCTCGGAAAATGGGTCCTTTTACAATCCCGTAGCGATTTTGGAGTGCTAGAAGCTCTCTTGTAAGCACTAACTTCAATCCTTGTAGAAAACGGACCACAAGCGGCCGCACCCAAGAATCCCCTGGCAGCTTTCATAACATGCAGGTGTCAGCGTCCCAACCCCGAGCCGTAATTCCGTGGTGTGGGAGCGGGGTCTGGCGCAGGTGTTTTCCACTCGGGGGCTCCAGCGTCGCCCAAGAGTCCGCTGGCGCCCGAGGGGGCGGGGCCGGCGCCGAGTAGCGCTCCGCCCCTCGGGGTCCCGACTCCGCCCTCCGGCCGCTCGGCTTTGCAGGGGAGCTGGCGGGGCTGCGCGGGGCGGCTGGGCTCCCTGCCGGGCTTTCGCGGCCCCCCTCCTGCCTGGCGCGCCTTCCCGCCGCTGGTCCCCAAGTCCGGCCCCCGTCTGCCCTGCCCCAGGTGGCCCCGGCGCGTGGCCGCGGCCCACAGGTAAGCTATCCCGCGACCGGTGCGCGCGCGCCCACCCCGCCGCCTCCCGGGCTTCGGGCGCGGCCGCTGCAGCACCAGCCTCCCGAGATGCCATCGGGGTCCGGAGGCCTGAAGCTCGCGCGGGAGGCCCGGGGTTCAGCGCAGCCGTGTCACCGGACGGCATCGACCATTTGGAGCTCTGTGTCTATGCCTCGTGCAAAATGGGGAGAGGAATACTATGTTTCAGGTCCCTTTTACGTTTGATTTTCTAAAACTGCATCATGCACCAAGCAACAAATGGAACCCTGTTTTCAGAATGCTGGTCTGACTTGGGCCCCACGTTTGTCTCCTGGCAAAAGCGTTCTGGGATCCTAACTCGGAGGGGGAGTAGGTAAATGAGTGGTGCCGCGGTGACGAGCAGCTTGTTATTTCTAGGGAGTAAAAGCCGGGAGGCCTGGCGTTCCTGGGGCGTGAGGTTGGAAGCGGCGGTTCTGAAGCAGCCCCCTTGCTGGACGCTAAGCCCTCGCTGTGAGGGGATGTGCAGGACAGACCCTGACGGCTGAGAAGGCTGGGGTTAGGTCTAAGGTACCCGCTTTACAGAAAGAAAACTCATTACCCACAAACACTGATGAACACAGCTTAAAAATTGTAGTTGGGTGGTTTTTCACAAGACCCATGGCACATGGGTCACTTGGACACTTAAATTGGAAGACTTAAAGTCATGTATTTTAACTAGAACGGTTGTACTAGATAGGTTAATGATTGCTAATGAGATGAGAAGAGTCCAAAATTGAGTCCTATTGCTATTCAAAGGCCTGTTGGGAAGAAAAACTTTGCTCTAATTTAGGCTCAGTGATTTAGAAGCCTGTGAGTTAACTGGCAAAAGACAGATTAACAGGAGCTTATTCATATGCACATGAATCCAGCAAAAGAAGTGGCCCCTCCATAATTAGAGGTAGGTGTCTATAACCTAATTTAATAGGGGAAAGGAAGGGGTGAGAAAGGAGCTTCTATGGGAAGATCAAATGGTTTCTTTTTTTTTAGATCAATTTTCCAATGCAATTTTTTTAATTAGCAAATTTTTAAAAATTAAAGTATAGTTGATTTACATTATTCATTTCAGGTGTACAACATAGTGATTCAGTATTTTTATAGATTTAGGAAAGACGGTGGGTTTTTAGGGGAACAAATGGGAGATAAGAAAGTTTCTGATAATGTTTGTTTATGCAGGTGTGAGCGTTTTCTGTGTTCTTTTGGCCAGTGAAACTCCCCAGGAGAGGGCGTTCATTGATTGATTACAGCCTCGCTCTCAGAAGCTTCTGCCTTTAGTCAGATAAGGGAAGCTTTGAAAAAGCTTCTTTTGCATCTATTGAATTTCCAATGTCTTCAGTTTAAAATCATCTTAATATCAACTTTGGAGGTCTGAGGGGTCCCCACAGATAAATGGCTGGAATGACTCTATCACTGGAACAGATAACTGAAAGTTATCTGTATTCTGTCCCATTACGGAATATTATGGAGGGAACAAATTCTTTGGTCATTGTTTGTGTTTAGTTAAAGGACTTGTCTGTAACTCCATGTACATTCACCTCAATATTTAATTCTGGCCCTGTAAGGGTCAGCCCAAGTCATGGAGTTTTCTTCTTTGCTGTTACTGGTCAAATCTTTGGTTAAGATGGTTTGAGCTGAACTGTTAAGTATAAGGGAAACATTCCAACTTGTCACCTTCAGTGCAGGCCTGAGCCAAGTGAGACTCTTTTTTTTGTAAACGGAAGAAAGACTCCCCGGGCAAGTTCTAGCCCCTAAGGTGGGGAGTTGTCTTGCGTGCCTGGTCTCTCCTTTCAAAAGGGTCCTTCTGCTCGATTTCATTACTCATTATTAAAAACAAACAAAAAAACGCAGTTCCAATACATACCCATAAGAAGGACTAAAATTTAGAAGACGGGAAATACTGAGTATCAGGAAGAATCTAGATAAGTGCTGATAGAGGTGTCAGGCGGTGCAACCATACTAGAAAACTGTTTACAAGGGCTGAGTGTGTATATCCTATGATTCCGCCTTTCCACTCATAGGCAGAAGCCCAACAGATGTGTAGCATGTTCCCAAAAGATACTACAAGAAGGATCACAGCAGCATATAGCCCCAATCTGGAAGCTATCCAAATGCCCTCCACCATTAGAATGGATACATTGTAGTGTATCCACAAATGGGACACTGTATAGCAATAAGAGTGAAGATCTACAAGTATATGCCACATTACGGAAGGCCATCACAAACTTAATGTTGATCAAAATCGCCAGAGTACATAAGGTATGATTCCATTTGTATAAACAGGGAAGGAGTAACTGAAAGGGGGCATGGAGGCGGCTGCTGGGCTGCGGGTAACTCTTGATCTGGGTGTTGCATACAAGGTGTGTGCGGTTTGTGTAAATTCACTGAGCCATACACTGAGGTCTGTGCACTTTTCTATGTTTTAATGGAGCATTAAAACAAACAAAAAAAAGGGGGCTCTGTGAAAGGTAAAAGCTGATGCTTGCCACAAATGCAGTTCTTTCCAGGCAGCCGCCATGCAATTCACTCTTATTCCTGAACCAGACCTCTTTTCTGGCTGTCCCTGCTAGCAGGCGCCCATCCAAACTGGCCTGCTTTCCCAATCACCCAAACCTCAGTCTCCCTGCTCCCCGTCTTCCCTGCTCCCGTGTCTAGGCTCCGTTCCACTCTTCCTTAAGCTTACCAACATCCAGGAGGATTTGTTTTGTTTTCGTCAATTTAGGAGGAGGGGTGGAATCGAGAAACAGTTTGAAAACCCTCCATCCACTAGTCTCTGCAGTTGATGGTAAAGCATCAAACATTGAAAGCCAGTTAATCTCACATGTGCATGTGCTAACTGGCTTATGTGATGTCTTGTTTAACATTTAACAAGATCTGTTGGCCCCCGCTTCCACATTTATAGCCTGATTGACTTTTTAACATTATACCTTTTTTATTTTTAGATAACGTGTAGATGCAGATACTGTTGTAAGAAATAAGACAGATTCCATGTATTCTTTACCCAGTTCCCCCTAATATCTTGCAAAATTGTGTTAAATATTACACCCAGAATACTGACATTGATACAGACAAAATGAAAAGTATTTCCGTCACCATAAGAACACCCGCTACCCTCCCTTTCCCACCTCCCTAGAGCCATGGCAACGATGACTAATTTGTTCTCCAGTTCTATAACTTTCTCATTTCAAGAATGGAATATAGGGACTGCCCTGGCGGTCCAGTGGTTAAGATTCCACGCTTCCACTGCAGGGGGAACGGGTTCAGTCCCTGGTCAGGGAACTAAGATCACATATCCCGCATGCTCCGCAACCGGAAAAAAGAAGAATGGAAACATACAGTGTGTAACCTTTTGGGATTGGCTTTTTTCTTTTTATTTTATAAACTTATTTATTTGTTTATTTTTGGCTGTGTTGGGTCTCCATTGCTGTGCGTGGGCTTTCTCTAGTTGTGGCGAGTGGGGGCTACTCTTCGTTGCAGTGCGTGGGCTTCTCATTGTGGCGGCTTCTCCTGTTGCAGAGCACGGGCTCTAGTTGCACGGGCTTCAGTAGTTGTGGCTCACGGGCTCTAGAGCGCAGGCTCTGTAGTTGTGGGGCACGGGCTTAGTTGCTCTGCAGCATGTGGGATCTTCCCAGACCAGGGATCGTACCCATGTCCCCTGCATTGGCAGGCGGATTCTTAACCACTGTCCCACCAGGGAAGTCGAGGATTGGCTTTTTTCAATCATTATAATTCTCTAGAGATTCATCTTGGTTGTTTATCAATACTTTGTGTTTTTTTTTTTTTTCTTTTTTTTGCGGTACGCGGGCCTCTTACTGTTGTGGCCTCTCCCGTTGCGGAGCACAGGCTCCGGACACGCAGGCTCAGCGGCCATGGCTCACGGGCCCAGCCGCTCCGCGGCACGTGGGATCTTCCCGGACCGGGGCACGAACCTGTGTCCCCTGCATCGGCAGGCAGACTTGCAACCACTGCGCCACCAGGGAAGCCCAATAGTTTGTTCCTTTTGATTACCAAGTATTACTCCATGGCATGGATGCACCATGGTTTGTTTAGCCACTTGTTCGTAGGACATCTGGATTGTTTCTAGCTTGGCACTATTAGAAATAAAGCTGCTATAAACATTTGTGTACAGGTTTTTGTGTGAACATGTCTTCGTTTTCTCTGGGATAAATGCCCAGGAGTGCAATTGCAGGGTCGTATGATAGTTTCACGTTTAGTTTTTGAAGAAACTGCCGAAATGTTTTCTAGAGTCCGGTATACCTTTTTACATATTAACCAAAATGTATGCATGATCCAGTTTCTCTGTGTCCTCTCGGGCATTTGGTTTTGTCACTGCTTTTCAGCTTACCCACTCTGATAGGTGTGCAGTCATATCCCACTGTGGTTTTAATTTGCATTTCTCTAATGGCTAATAATGTCGAACATTTTATCATGTTCATGTTTGTCATCTCTATACCCTCTTCAGTGAAATGTCGCTATTGTTGCCCATTTTCTAATTGGTTTGGATTTTGGATTTTTTTTTTATCGTGTGGCTCTTTTTTATTCACTTTATTTGATCAAATAGTACAGAGTTCCCATGCACCCCCGTCAGTCCTCTCCCCTCAAGTTCACCCTATTAACGCCTTGCATTAGGGTGGTACATTTGTTACAGTTGATAGCTAATATTGATAAATTATTAACTAAAGTCCACAGTTTAAATTAGGGTTTACTCTTTTTTTAATTTATTTTTTATTGAAGTATAGTTGAACTACAGTGCTGTGTTAATTACTGCTGTACAGCAAAGAGACTCAGTTATACATATACACACACACGCACACACACACACACACACACACATTCTTTTTCATATTCTTTTCCATTATGGTTTATCACAGGATATTGAATATAGTTCTCTGTGCTATGCAGTAGGACCTTGTTGTTTATCCATTCCATATATATAGAGTTTACTCTTTATGTTGTACATTTCCATGGGTTTTGACAAATGCATCATGTATCCACCATTATAGTATCATACAGAGTAGTTTCACTGCCCTAAAATTCCCATGTGCTCCCCCTTCCCCCTTGCAATCACTCTTCTTTTTACTCTCTTTATAGTTTGAGCCTTTTGCAAAATGTCATAGTTGGAATCATACATTATGTAGACTTTTCAGACTGGCTTCTTTCACTTAGTAATATGCATTTAAGATTCCTCCAAGTCTTCTCATGGCTTCACAGCTCATTTCTCTTTAGTGCTGAATAATATTCCATTGTCTGGAAGTACCATAGTTTACTTATTCATTCACCTACTAAAGAACGTCTTGGTTGCTTCCTGTTTCTGGCAATTATGAATAAGGCTGCTATAAACGTCCATGTGCAGGTTTTTGCGTGGACATAAGTATTCAACTCATTTGGGTAAACATCTGTGAGCACGATTGCTGGATCATATGGTAAACATATGTTTAGCTTTGTAAGAGACTGCCAAGCTGTCTTCCAAAGCAACTGTACAATTTTGCTTTTCGTGTGCTTATTTGCCGTCTGTATTATTGTTGGTGAGAAGTCTGTTGAGTTCTTTAGCCTATTTTTTACATTGGATTGACGGCTTTCTTATTGTTGAGTTTTAAGAATTTTTTGTATACATTGGGTACAAGTCCTTTATATGTTTTAGAGATAAAGTTCAACTTATTAATTTTGTCTTTCATGAACCGTGCTTTTCATGTTGTACCTAAAATTCATTGCCAAACCCAGGGTCATCTGTGTTATTTTCTAGAAGTTTTATACTTTTGCATTTAACATTTAGGTCTGTGATCTACTTTGAGTTAATTTTTGTGAAAGGTGTAAGGTCTGTGTCTAGATTCACTTTTTTTGCATGTGGATGTCCAGTTGTTCCAGCACCATTTTTTGAAAAGATCATCTTTTCTCCATTGTATTACCTTTGCTCCTTTGTCGAAGATTGGTTTGACTACATTTGTGAGGGTCTGTTTTGGGGCTCTATATTCTGTTCCACTGATCTATTTGTCTATTCTTTTGCCAGTACAACACTATCTTGATTACTGTAGGTTTATATTGTCTTAAAGTCAGGTAGTATCAGTCTCACAACTTTGTTCTTTTTCAGTATTGTGTTGCCTATTGTAGGTTTTTTCCTTTTATATACAAACTTTAGAATCAGTTTGTCAGTGTCCACAAAGTAACTTGCTGGGATTTGGATTGGGATTGCATTAAATCTGCAGATCAGCTAGGGAAGAACTGACATCTTAACAGTATTAA
Source organism: Lagenorhynchus albirostris (assembly GCF_949774975.1). NCBI lineage: Eukaryota > Metazoa > Chordata > Mammalia > Artiodactyla > Delphinidae > Lagenorhynchus > Lagenorhynchus albirostris. The sequence continues at coordinate 50,100,352 of NC_083110.1, read as the reverse complement.
GTCTTCTTATCCATGAATATGAAATATCTCTCCATTTATTATTTTTTCTTTTATGAGAATTTGTAGTTTTCCTCATATAAATCTTGCACATATATTTTAGGTTTATACCTAAGCATTTCATTTTGGGGTGCTAATGTTGATATATAGGAAAGCAATGAACTTTTTATTTTTTAGCCTTATATCTTGCAACCTTGCTACATAATCTGTTATAAATTCCAGGGTTTTTTGTTTGTTTTGTCAATTCTTTGAGATTTTCTACACATAAAACCCTATGTCATCTGCAAACAAAGACAGTTTGATGTCTTCCTTCCCAATCTGTATACCTTTTATTTCCTTTTCTTACTGTGTTAGCTACGACTTCCAGTATAATAGTGAACAGGAGTGGTGAGAAGAGACATCTTTGCCTTGTTTCCAATCTTACGTGGAAAGCATATAGATTATTAGCCTTAAGTGTGATGTTAGCTGTAGGTTTTTCATAGTTGTTCATTATCGAGGTGAGGAAGTTCCCCTCTGTTGCTGGTTTTTATAATGAATAGGTGTTGAGTTTTGTCAAGTGCATTTCCTGCATCTATTGAGATAAGGACATGATTTTTCTTCTTTAGCCTGTTGATGTAATAGATTATACTAATTGATTTTTTTTCACACACACACACACTGTATTTCATTTTTGCAAGAGATAGATAAACTGACACCAACATTGTAAATGGATAACCACAACAAAAGCAACAATGATTGCAATTACCAAATACGAAACATACTCATACTATGTCATAATATCGACATTCAGTCCAGGAATCCTCCACTGTAACAGCTCCTTTACTGTGCAGTGAAAATTGATTTGTATATTTTTTGCCTCTGAGTCCTTGTGGGATTTTTTTTTTATTCAAACAGAAAGTCACAAAAGTTATAATCATCCTCATCAGTTCACTCAGTCCCATGTAATTTTTTTTTCATCTTGATCTTTTGTTAGCACTTTTATGAATTAATCAGTTTTCCATTAGAGTTCTGAAAATGCTTGTTCATTCAGTTCAGCAGTATAGTCAGTTACCAGAAACCTGTACTTGTCAGAGTCTTTTCCATGAATTCCTTGAAGATGAAACCCTTTTATAGGAACATATTTGCAAAAGCATCAGAGTACACCCAGAACTGTCTGTAAATGACAAAAGACTTAAAAATGACCACGGTTAAAGATTTGATGAAAGTACATAATAATGCAATTGACAAGGAAATTTAGTTATTTCTGAGATATACATTTTAAAGTAATAACTAGAATTATGACTTATAACATTATACCAGAACATATAAGATTTTCAGAAATTTCATGTAATGTCTGAAACATTTATATTAACATATTTCCATACAAATAACCCAAAGAAAGTTTAGTATTAGTTGTTGTTGTTTTTTTTTTTTTGCGGTACGCAGACCTCACTGTTGTGGCCTCTCCCGTTGCGGAACAGAGGCTCCGGACGCGCAGGCTCAGCGGCCATGGCTCACGGGCCTAGCCGCTCCGTGGCATGTGGGATCTTCCCGGACCGGGGCACGAACCCATGTCCCCCGCATCAGCAGGCGGACTCTCAACCACTGCGCCACCAGGGAAGCCCATAGTTTGTTTTTTTATACTGCAAGTTCTTATTAGTTATCAATTTTATACACATCAGTGTGTACATGTCAATCCCAATCGCCCAATTCAGCACACCACCATCCCCACCTCACCGTGGTTTTCCCCTCTTGGTGTCCATACGTCTGCTCTCTACATCTGTGTCTCAACTTCTGCCCTGCAAACCAGTTCATCTGTACCATTTTTCTAGGTTCCACATACATGCGTTAATATACGATATTTGTTTTTCTCTTTCTGACTTACTTCACTCTGTATGACAGTCTCTAGATCCATCCACGTCTCAACAAATGACTCAATTTCGTTCCTTTTTATGGCTGAGTAATATTCCATTGTATATATGTACCACAACTTCTTTATCCATTCGTCTGTCGATGGATGGGCATTTAGGCTGCTTCCATGACCTGGCTATTGTAAATAGAGCTGCAATGAACATTGGGGTGCATGTAACTTTTTGAATTATGGTTTTCTCTGGGTATATGCCCAGTAGTGGGATCGCTGGATCATATGGTAATTCTATTTTTAGTTTTTTAAGGAACCTCCATACTGTCCTCCATAGTGGCTGTATCAATTTACATTCCTACCAGCAGTGCAAGAGGGTTCCCTTCTCTCCTCACCCTCTCCAGCATTTGTTGTTTGTAGATTTTCTGATGATGCCCATTCTAACTGGTGTGAGATAATACCTCATTGTAGTTTTGATTTGCATTTCTCTAATAATTAGTGATGTTGAGCAGCTTTTCATACTAATTGATTTTTGAATAGTGAACCAGCCTTTTATATTTGGAATAAATCCCACTTGGCTATGGTGTATATAATTTTATTTATACATTGTTGGATTTGATTTGCTAATATTTTGTTGAAGCTTTTTGCATCTGTGTTCATGAGAGATATTGGTCTATAGTTTTGCTTTCTTGTAATGCCTTTATTTGGTTTGGTATTCGAGTAATGCTCTCCTCATAGAGTGAACTGGGATGTGTTCCTTCTGCTTCTATTTCCTGAAAGATTTTGTAGAGAATTGATATCATTTGTTCATTCAGTGTTTGGTAGAATTCATTAGTGAAACCATCTGGGTCTGGTGCTTTTTGTTTTGGAAAGTTATTAGTGATTGATTCAGTTTCTTTAATAGATTTGGGTCTATTCAGAGTATCTATTTTTCCTTGTGTGAGTTTTGGTAGATTGTACCTTTCAAGGAATTGGTCTGTTTCATGTAAATTATCAAACTGTGGGCATAGAGATAGATTTGTTCACAATCTTTTATTAACCTTTCAAAGTCCGTAGACTCAGTAGTGGTGGTCTCTTCTTCACTTGTGATATTAATAACCAGTGCCTTCTCTTCTTTTCTTTTGGTTAGCCTAGCTAGAGGTTATCAATTTTATTGATCTTTTCAAAGAACCAACATTTTTGGTTTCATTTTCTCTATCATTTTCCTGTTTTCAATGTCATTGATTTTTTTGCTGTCATTTTTATTTCTTTTTTAAAAATTTTATTGAAGTGTAGTTGACTTACAATGTTCTGTTAATTTCTTCTGTACAGCAAAATGACCCAGTTATACATATATATTTTTTTTCATATTCTTTTCCATTATGGTTTGTTACAGGATATTGAATATAGTTCCCTGTGCTATACAGTAGGACCTTGTTGTTTCTCCATCCTATATATAATAGTTTGCCTCTGCTAATCCCAAACTCCCAGTCCTTCCCTCCCCTAACCACCCACCTGCACCTTGACAACCACACGTCTGTTCTCTACGTCTGTGAGTCTGTTTCTGTTTTGTAGATAAGTTCATTGGTGTCATATTTTAGATTTCACATATAAGTGATGTCATATGGTATTTGTCTTTCTCTTTCTGACTTCACTTAGTATGATAATCTCTACGTCCATCCATGTTGCTGCAAATAGCATTATTTCATTCTTTTTTATGACTAATATTCCATTGTGTATATATACCACGTCGTCTTTATCCATTCATCTGTCAGTGGACGTTTAGGTTGTTTCCATGTCTTGGCTATTGTAAACAGTGCTGCTGTGAACATAGGGGTGCATGTATCTTTTTGAATTATAGTTTTGTCTGGGTATGGGTATGCCCAGGAATGGGATTGCTGGATCAATATGGCAACTCTATTTTTAGTTTTTGGAGGAACCTCCATGCCGTTTTCCATAGTGGCTGCACCAATTTACATTTCCACCGGCAGTGTAAGGGGGTTTCCTTTTCTCCACACCCTCTCCCACACTTATTATTTATAGACCTTTTAATGATGGCCCTTCTGACTGGTGTGAGGTGCTATCTCATTGTAGTTTTGATGTCCATTTCTCTAATAATTAGTGATGTTGAGCATCTTTTCATGTGTTTGTTGGCCATCTGTAGACATTTCTCTTTAGAGAAATGTCTATTTAGGTCTTCTGCCCATTTTTCGATTGGGTTGTCTTTGTTGTTGTTGAGTTGTATGAGCTGTTTGTATATTCTGGAAATTAAGCCCTTGTCGGTCACATTGTTTGCAAATATTTTCTCCCATACAGTAGGTTTTCTTTTCGTGTTGTTTCTGGTTTCCTTTGCTGTGCAAAAGTTTGTAAGTTTGATTAGGTCCCATTTTTAAATTTTTGCTTTTATTTCTATTGCTTTGGGAGACTGACCTAAGAAAACATTGGTACAATTTTTGTCAGAAAATGTTTTGCCTATGTTGTCTTCTAGGAGTTTTATGGTGTCATGTCTTATGTTTAAGTCTTTAAGCCATTTTGAGTTTATTGTTGTGTATGGTCAGAGGGTATGTTCTAACTTCATTGATTTTCATGCGGCTGTCCAACTTTCCCAATACCACTTGCTAAAGAGACTGTCTTTTCTCCATTGTATATTCTTGCCTCCTTTGTCGAAGATAAATTGATCATAGGTGTGTGTGTTTATTTCTGGGCTCTTTATTCTGTTCCATTGATCCATATGTCTGTTTTTGTGCCAGTACCACACTGTTTTGATTACTGTAGCTTTGTAGTATTGTCTGAAGTCTGGGAGGGTTATGCCTCCTCCTTTGTTGTTTTTTCCTCAGGATTGCTTTGGCAATCCTGGGTCTTTTATAGTTCCATATAAATTTTAGGATTATTTGTTCTAGTTCTGTGAAAAACATCATGGGTAATTGGATAGGGATTGCATTAAGTCTGTAGATTGCTTTGGGTAGTATTTTAACAATATTCTTCCAATCCAAGAGCGTGGGATGTCTCTCCATTTCTTTGAATCATGTTTCGTTTCCTTTATTAATGTTTTATAGTTTTCAGTATGAAAGTCTTTCACCTCCTTGGTGAGGTTTATTCCTAAGTATTTTATTTTTTTGGATGCAATTTTAAAAGAGATTGTTTGTTTACATTCCCCTTCTGATATTTTAGTGTTAGCGTAAAAAAATGCAACCAATTTCTGTATGTTAATCTTGTATCCTGCTACCTTGCTGAATTCATTTATCAGTTCTAGTACTTTTTGTGTGGAGTCTTTAGGGTTTTTCTATATATAGTATCATGTCATCTGCGTATAATGACAATTTTACCTCTTCCTTACCAATCTGAATACCTTTTATTTCTTTTCTCTGATTGCTGTGGCTATGACTTCCAAAACTATGTTGAAGAGAAGTGGTGAGAGTGGACATCCTTGTCTTGTTCCAGATTTTAACAGGAAGGCTTTCAGCTTTTCACTATTGAGTATTATATTGGCTGTGGGTTTGTCATAAATAGCTTTTATTATGTTGAGATATGTTCCCTCTGTACCCATTTTTGTAAGGGTTTTTGTCATGAATTGGTGTTGAATTTTATCAAATGCTTTTTCTGCATCTACTGAGATGATACTGTGGTTTTGTCCTTTCTTTTGTTGATGGGGTGTATCACATTGATTTGCATATGTTGAACCATCCTTGTGACCCTGGGATGAATCCAACTTGGTCGTGGTATATGACCATTTTTATGTGTTGTTGGATTTGGTCTGCTTATATTTTATTGAGAATTTTTGCATCTAAATTCATCAAAGATATTGGCCTGTAATTTTATTTTTTGGTAGTCTTTGGTTTTGGTATCAAGATGATGGCGGCTTCTCATTTTTATTTTTTTCTTCTGCTTGTATTTGGTTTATTTACTTTTCTTTCTCTACTAAAGTGGAAGCTTAGGTTTGGATTTTGTATCTTTTGTCATTTATAATATAAAATATTACAATATTATTATAAAACGATAAGTTGTATTTTCATTTAGTTCAAAATATTATTTTAATTTCTCTTGAGCTTTTTTCTTTGGTCCATGTGTTATTTATAAATGTGTCATTTAATCTCCAAATATTTTTAGAATTTTTCAGGTATCTTTCTTCTGTTGACTTCAGTTTAATTCCATTGTGGTCTTAGAGCATGCTTTGTATGATTTCTGTTCTTTTAAGTTTGTTGAGGTGTATGTTATGGCCCAGAATGTAGTCTATCTTGGTCAGTGTTCCATGTCAGCTTGAGAAATATATATATTCTGCTGTTGGGTATTGTTCAGTTCTACTATATCCTTACTGAGTTTTTGCCTGCTGGATCTGTCAATTACTGATAGAGATGTGTTGACATCTCCAAGTATAATAGTGGATTTGTCTATTTCTCCTTTCAGTTCTATCAGTTTTTTTGTTTTTTTTTTTTTTTTTTTTTGTGGCACGTGGGCCTCTCACTGCTGTGGCCTCTCCCATTGCGGAGCACAGGCTCCGGACGCGCAGGCTCAGCGGCCATGGCTCATGGGCCCAGCCGCTCCACGGCATGTGGGATCCTCCCGGTCTGGGGCACGAACCTGCGTCCCCTGCATCGGCAGGCGGACTCTCAACCACTGAGCCACCAGGGAAGCCCCCAGTTCTATCAGTTTTTGCCTCAGGTATTTGCATGTTCTCTTGTTAGGTGCATGTATCTTAAGGATTGTTATGTTTTTCTTGGAGAATTGATCCTTTTATCATTATATAATGCCCCTTTCTGTCCTAGATAATCTTCCTCGTTTTGTAGTCTGCCTTGTTTAAAATTAATATAACTACTACCGCTTTCTTTTGATTTGTGTTAGCATGATATATCTTTCTTCATCTCTACTTTAAAAAAATTTTTATTTTTAGTTGTGGTTAAAAAAAACCCCACATAACACAACAGTTACCATCTAAACCATTTCTAAGTGTACAGTTCAGTAGTATTAAGTATATTCATTGTTGTACAGTGGATATCCAGAAGTTTTTCTTCCTGCAGAACTGAAACTCTATACCCATTAAGCAACAGCTCCCCACCTTCTTCTTCCCCAGCCCCTGGCAACCACCATTCTACTTTGTTTCTATGAAGTTAACTACTCTAGATGCTTCATTTAAGTGGACTCATACAGTATTTGTCTTTTTATGACTGGCTTGCTTCACTTGCTATGATATCCTCAAGGTTTATCCATATGGTAGCATATGTCAAAATTTCCTTCTTTCTTTATATTTTTAATAGATCTTTATTACAGTATAATTGTTTCACAATACTGTGTTAGTTTCTGTTGTACAACAAAGTGAGTCAGCCATATGCATACATATATCCCCATATCCCCTCCCTCTTGAGCGTCCCTCCCACCCTCCCTGTCCCACCCCTCTAGGTCATTGCGAAGCACCGAGCTGATCTCCCTGTGCTGTGCTGCTGCTTCCCACTTGCTAACTGTTTTACATTTGGTAGTGTATATATGTTGATGCTACTCTCACTTTGCCCCAGCTACCCCCTCCACCCCCGTGTCCTCAAGTCCATTTTCTATGTCTACATCTTTATTCCTGTCCTGGCACTAGGTTCATCAGTACCATTTTTTTTTTTTTTTTAGATTCCATATATATGTGTTAGCATACGGTATTTATTTTCCTCTTTCTGACTTACTTCACTCTGTATGATAGACCCTATGTCCATCCACCTCACTACAAATAACTCAGTTTTGTTTCTTTTTATGGCTGAGTAATATTCCATTGTATATATGTGCCACATCTTCTTTATCCATTCATCTGTCAGTGGACACTTAGGTTGCTTCCATGTCCTGGCTATTGTAAATAGTGCTGCAGTGAACATTGTGGTACATGTCTCTTTTTGAATTATGGTTTTCTCAGGGTATATGCCCGGTAGTGGGATTGCTGGGTCATATGGTAGTTTTCTTTTTAGATTTTTTAAGGAACCTCCCTACTGTTCTCTATAGTGGTTGTATCAATTTACATTCCCACCAACAGTGCAGGGTGGTTCCTTTTTCACCACACCCTTCCCAGCATTTATTGTTTCTAGATTGTTTGATAATGGCCATTCTGACTGGTGTGAGGTGATACCTCATTGTAGTTTTGATTTGCGTTTCTCTGTGATGTTGAGCATCTTTTCATGTGCCTCTTGGCCATCTGTTTGTCTTCTTTGGTGAAATGTCTATTTAGGTCTTCCACCCATTTTTTAATTGAATTGTGTGGTTTTTTGATATTGAGCTCCATGTGTTGTTCGTATATTTTGGAGATTAATCCTTTGTCCATTGTTTCAGTTGCAAATATTTTCTCCCATTCTGAGGGTTGTCTTTTCATCTTGTTTATGGTTTCCTTTGCTGTGCAAAAGCTTTTAAGTTTAATTAGGTCCCATTTGTTTATTTTTTTAATTTCTGTTACAATAGGAGGTGGGTCAAAAAAGATTTGCTGTGGTTTATGTCAAAGAGTGTTTTTCCTATGTTTTCCTCTAAGAGTTTTATAGTGTCTGGCCTTACATTTAGGTTTTTAATCCACTTGGAGTTTATTTTTGTGTATGGTGTTAGGTAGTGCTCTAATTTCATTCTTTTACATGTAGCTGTCCAGTTTTCCCAGCACCACTTGTTGAAGAGTCTGTCTTTTCTCCATTGTATGTTCTTGCCTCCTTTATCATAAATTAGGTGACCATATGTGCATGAGTGTATCTCTGGGCTTTCTATCCTGTACTAACTGATCTATATTTCTGTTTTTGTGCCAGTACCATACTGTCTTGATTACTGTAGCTTTGCAGTACAGTCTGAAGTCAGGGAGCCTGATTCCTCCAGCTCTGTTTTTCTTTCTCAAGATTGCTTCGGCTATTCGGGGTCTTTTGTGTTTCCATACGAATTGTAAAATTTTTTGTTCTAATTCTGTGAAGAATGCCATTGGTAGTTTGATAGGGATTGCATTGAATCTGTAGATTGTTTTGGGTAGTATAGTCATTTTCACAATATTGATTCTTCCAATCCAAGAACATGGCTTATTTCTCCATCTCTTTATGTCATCTTTGATTTCTTTCATCAGTGTTTTATAGTTTTCTGAGTACAGGTCTTTCACCTCCTTAGGTAGATTTATTCCTAGGTATTTTATTCTTTTTATTGTGATGGTAAATGGGATTGTTTCCTTAATTCCTCTTTCTGATTTTTCGTTGTTAGTGCATAGGAATGCCAGAGATTTCTGTGCATGAATTTTGTATCCTGCAACCTTACTAAATTCATTGATTAGTTCTAGTAGTTTTCTGGTGGCATCTTTAGGATTTTCTATGTATAGTATCGTGTCCTCTGCAAACAGTGACAGTTTTATTTCTTCTTTTCCAATTTGTATTCCTTTTATTTCTTTTTCTTCTCTAATTGCAACGGCTAGGCCTTCCAAAATTATGTTGAATAAGAGTGGTGAGAGTGGATATCCTTGTCTTGTTCCTGATCTTAGACGAAATGGTTTCAGTTTTTCACCATTGAGAATGATGTTGGCTGTGGGTTTGTCATATATGGCCTTTATTATGTTGAGGTAGGTTCCCTCTCTGCCCATTTTATGGAGAGGTTTTTTTTATCATAAATGGTTGTTGAATTTTGTCAGAAGCTTTTTTTGCATATATTGAGATGATCATATGGTTTTTATTCCTTAATTTGTTAATGTAGTGTATCACATTGATTGATTTGCATATATTGAAAAATCCTTTTATCCCTGGGATAAATCCCACTTGATCATGGTATATGATCATTTTAATATGCTGTTGGATTCCGTTTGCTAGTATTTTGTTGAGGATTTTTGCATCTATGTTCATCAATGTTATTGGTTTGTAATTTTCTTTTTTTGTGATATCTTTTTCTGGTTTCGGTATCAGCATGATGGTGGCTTCGTAGAATGAATTTGGGAGTGTTCCTCCCTCTGCAATTTTTTGGAAGAGGTTGAGAAGGATGGGTGTTAGCTCTTCTCTAAATGTTTGATAGAATTTGCCTGTGAAGCCATCTGGCCCTAGACTTTTGTTTGTTGGAAGATTTTTTTTTTTTTTTTTTTTTTGTGGTACGCAGGCCTCCCACTGTTGTGGCCTCTCCCATTGCAGAGCACAGGCTCCGGACTCGCAGGCCCAGCAGCCATGGCTCATGGGCCCAGCCACTCCGTGGCATGTGGGATCCTCCCGGACTGGGGCACGAACCCATGTCCCCTGCATCGGCAGGCGGACTCTCAACCACTGCGCCACCAGGGAAGCCCCTGTTGGAAGATTTTTAATTACAGTTTCAATTTCATTACTTGTGATAGGTCATTGTATATTTTCTAGTTCTTCCTGGTTCAGTCATGGAAAATTGTACCTTTCCAAGAATTTGTCCATTTCTTTGTGGTTGTCCATTTTATTGGCATATAGTGGTTTGTAGTAGTCTCTTATAATCCTTTGTATTTCTGCGGTGTCAGTTGTGATTTCTCCTTTTCATTTCTAATTTTATTGATTTGTGCCCTCTCCCTTTTTTTCTTGATGAGTCTAGCTAAGGGTTTATCAATTTTGTTTATCTTCTCAAAGAACCAGCTTTTAGTTTTATTAGTCTTTGCTATTTTTTTTTGTTTCTATTTTATTTATTTCTGCTTTGATCTTTATTATTTCTTTCCTCCTACTGACTTTGGGTTTTCTTTGTTCTTGTTTCTCTAGTTGCTTTTGGTGTAGGGTTAGATCGTTTATTTGAGATTTTTCTTGTTTCTTGAGGTGAGACTGAATTGCTATAAACTTCCCTTTTAGAACTGCTTTTGCCGTGTCCCATAGGTTTTGGGTCGTTGTGTTTTTGTTGTCATTTGCTTCTATGTATTTTTTAATTTCTTCTTTGATTTCTTCAGTAATATCTTGGTTATTTAGTAGTGCACTGTTTAGTCTCCATGTATTTGTGGTTTTTACAATTTTTTTCCTGTAATTGATTTCCAATCTCATAGCGTTGTGGTCAGAAAAGATACTTGATACGATTTCAATATTTTTCTTAAATTTTCCGAGGTTTGATTTGTGACCCAAGGTGTGATCTATCCCAGAGAATGTTCCATGTGCACTTGAAAAGAAAATGTATTCTGCCACTTCTGGGTGGAATGTTCTATAAATGTCAATTAAATCTATCTGGTCTGTTGTGTCATTTAAAGTTTGGGTTTCCTTATTTATTTTCTGTTTGGATGATCTGTCCATTGGTGTAAGTGGGGTGTTGAGGTCCCCTACTATTATTGTGTTACTGTCGATTTCCCCTTTCATTTGCCTTATGCATTAAGGTGCTCCCATGTTGGGGGCATAAACATTTATAATTGTTATGTCTTGTTCTTGGATTGATTCCTTGATCATTATATAGTGTCCTTCCTTATCTCTTGTAAGTCTTTATTTTAAAGTCTATTTTATCTGATATGGGTATTGCTACTCCAGCTTTCTTTTGATTTATATTTGCATGGAATATCTTTCTCCATCCCTTCACTTTGAGTCTGTACGTGTCCCTAGGTCTGAGGTGGGTCTCTTGTAGACAGCATATGTATTGGTCTTGTTTTTATATCCATTCAGCCAGTCTGTGTCTTTTGGTTGGGGCATTTAATCCATTTACATTCAAGGTTATTATCGATATGTGTGTTCCTGTTACCATATTCCTAATTGTTTTAGGTTTGTTTTTGTGTTTTCTTCTTTTGTGTTTCCCGCCTAGAGAAGTTTCTTTAGCATTTGTTGTAAAGTTGGTTTGGTGGTGCTGAATTCTCTTAGCTTTTCCTTGTCTGAAAAGCTTTTAATTTCTCCGTTGAATCTGAATGAGATCCTTGCTGGGTAGAGTAATCTTGGTTGTAGGTTTTTCTCTTTCATCACTTTAAGTATATCCTGCCACTCCCTTCTGGCCTGCAGAGTTTCTGCTGAAAAATCAGCTGATAACCTTATGGGGATTCCTTTGTATGTTATTTTTTGTTTTTCCCTTGCTGCTTTTAATATTTTTTCTTTGAATTTAATTTTTGTTAGTTTGATTAATATGTGTCTTGCTGTGTTTCTCCTAGGGTTTATCCTGTATGGGACTCTCTGTGCTTCCTGGACTTGGGTTGTCTATTTCCTTTCCCATGTTAGGGAAGTTTTCCACTATAATCTCTTCAAATATTTTCTCAGACCCTTTCTTTTTCTCTTCTTCTGGGACTGCTATAATTTGCATGTTGGTGGGTTTAGTGTTGCCCCAGAGGTCTCTGAGATTGTCTTCAATTCTTTTCATTCTTTATTCTGCTCCTCAGCAGTTATTTCCACCATTTTGTCTTCCAGCTCACTTATCCATTCTTCTGCCTCAGTTACTCTGTTATTGATTCCTTCTAGTGTATTTTTCATTTCAGTTATTGTGTTATTCACCTCTGTTTGTTCTTTAGGTCTTTCTTAAACATTTCTTGTATTTTCTCAGTCCATGTCTCCAGTCTGTTTCTGAGATCCTGGATCATCTTTACTATCATTACTCTGAATTCTTTTTCAGGTAGATTGCCTATTACCTCTTCATTTATTTGGTCTTGTAGGTTTTTACCTTGCTCCTTCATCTGTGACGTATTTTTTTGCCGTCTCATTTTTTCTTTTTTTCCTTTTTTTTATGAGTGGGATTGTGGTCCTGTCTTACTGGTTGTTTGGCCTGAGGCTTCCAACACTGGAGTTTGTAAGCTGTTGAGTAGAGGTGGGTCTTGGTGCTGAGATGAGGACCACTGGGAGACCTCACTCCGATGAATATTCCCTGGGGTCTGAGGTTCTCTGTTAGTCCAGTGGTTCGGACTTGGAACTCCCACCACAGGAGCTTTGGCCTGACCCCTGGCTCGTTAATGAAGATCCTGCAAGCCACGTGGGGTGGAAAAAAAAAAGAACAATAACAAAGTAAAAAATAAGATTAGACTAGAAAACTAACAGATATGTTAGAAAAAATATAAAAATAAAAATATAGATGAAACAGCAACCAGAAGGACCACAATAGTCAAAAAGAGGAGGAGGAAAAAAAAAAGGTGGAAAAGCCTGGGCTGTGGGGGGAGGGGCATAAGCAGGGGTGAGGTTTGGGCAGTGGGCAGGGCCTATGCTTAGGACCCACAGGGCTGGAAAGGTGTGGGAGGTGTGGGGTATAGGGCTTAGGCTCAACAGAACAGAAGGGGCCCAGGCTGCCTCCCGCCTCTGGCCTCAGGGGGTGGGGGACCCCACCCGGAGGGCCCTCCTGCCTGCCTCATTTCCCCAGCCTCCCTCCTATGCCCCCAGGACCCATGTGGCCTGGAGGGGGCTTTGCAGGGCCTCCTTCTTTTTTTAAAGTTGAGTAATATTCCAGTGTTCGTCGATACCACAATTTGTTTATCCATTCATCCATCCATTGATGCATACTTGGGTTGCTTCTACCTCTTGGCTATTGGGAATAAGGTTGTTAGGAAAATGCGTGTGCAGAGGAACCAAGGTGGCAGAGTAGAAGGACGTGCTCTCACTCCCTCTTGCAAGAACACCAGAATCACAGCTAGCTACTGGATAGTCATCGACAGGAAGACACTGGAACTCACTAAAAAAGATACCCCAAAGACAAAGGAGAAGCCACAATGAGATGGTAGGAGGGGTGCAATCACACTAAAATCAAATCCCATAACTGCTGGGTGGGTGACTCACAGACTGGAGAACACTTATACCACAGAAGTCCAGCCACTGGAGTGAAGGTTCTGAGCCCCACATCAGGCTTCCCAACCTGGGGGTCCAGCAACAGGAGGAGGAATTCCTAGAGAATCAGACTTTGAAGGCTAGTGGGAACTGATTGCAGGACTTCGACAGGACTGGGGGAAACAGAGACTCCACTCTTGGAGGGCACACAGAAAGTAGTGTGCGCATCGGGACCCAGGGGAAGGAGCAGTGACCCCAGGGGAGACTGAACCAGACCAACCTGCTAGTGTTGGAGGGTCTCCTGCAGAGGCAGGTGTGGCTCACCATGGGGACAAGGACACTGGCAGCAGAAGTTCTAGGAAGTACTCCTTGGCATGAGCTCCCAAACTCGTTCTGTGAGGTCACCATCACCCTGATACCAAAACCAGACAAAGATACTACAAAAAAAAAATTACAGACCAATATTGCTGATGAATATAGATGCAAAAATCCTCAACAAAATACTAGCAAACAGAATCCAACAATACATTAAAAGGATCATACACCATGGTCAAGTGGGATTTGTCCCAGGGATGCAAGAATTCTTCAATATACACAAATCAGTCAATGTGACATACCATATTATCAAATTGAAGAATAAAAACCATATGATCATCTCAATAGATACAGAAAAAGCTTTTGACAAAAGTCAACACCCATGTATGATAAAAACTCTGCAGAAAGTGGGCATAGAGGGAACCTACCTCAACATAATAAAGGCCATATACAACAAAACCACAGCAAACATCATTCTCAATGATGAAAAACTGAAAGCATCTCCTCTAAGATCAGGAACAAGACAAGGATGTCCACTCTCACCACTATTATTCAACATAGTTTTGGAAGTCCTAGCCATGGCAATCAGAGCAGAAAAAGAAATAAAAGGAATACAAATTGGAAAAGAAGTAAAACTGTCACTGTTTGCAGATGACATGATACTATACATAGAGATTCCTAAAGATGCCACCAGAAGACTACTAGAGCTAATCAATGAATTTGGTAAAGTTGCAGGATACAAAATTAATGCACAGAAATCTCTGGCATTCCTATACACTAATGATGAAAAATCTGAAAGAGAAATTAAAGAAACACTCCCATTTACCACTGCAACAAAAAGAATAAAATACCTAGGAATAAACCTACCTAGGGAGACAAAAGACCTGTATGCAGAAAACTGTAAGACACTGATGAAAGAAATTAAAGATGATACCAACAGATGGAGAGATATACCATGTTCTGGATTGGAAGAATCAATATTGTGAAAATGACTATACTACCCAAAGCAACCTACAGGTTCAATGCAATCCCTATCAAATTACCAATGGCATTTTTTACGGAACTAGAACAAAAAATCTTAAAATTTGTATGGAGACACAAAAGACCCCGAATAGCCAAAACAGTCTTGAGGGAAAAAAACGGAGCTGGAGGAATCTGACTCCCTGACTTCAGACTATACTACAAAGCTACAGTAATCAAGGCAATATGGTACTGGCACAAGAACAGAAACATAGATCAGTGGAACAAGATAGAAAGCCCAGAGATAAACCCACGCACCTATGGTCAACTAATGTATGACAAAGGAGGCAAGGATATACAATGGAGAAAAGACAGTCTCTTCAATAAGTGGTGCTGGGAAAACTGGACAGCTACATGTAAAACAATGAAATTAGAACACTCCCTAACACCATACACAAAAATAAACTCAAAATGGATTTGAGACCTAAATGTAAGACTGGACAGTATAAAACTCTTAGAGGAAAACATAGGAAGAGCACTCTTTGACATAAAACACAGCAAGATCTTTTTTGATCCACCTCCTAGAGTAATGGAAATAAAAACAAAAATAAACAAATGGGACCTAATGAAACTTCAAAGTTTTTGCACAGCAAAGGAAACCATAAACAAGACGAAAAGACAACCCTCAGAATGGGAGAAAATATTTGCAAATGAATCAATGGACAAAGGATTAATCTCCAAAATATATAAACAGCTCATGCAGCTCAATATTAAAGAAACAACCCAATCCAAAAATGGCCAGAAGACCTAAATAGACATTCCTCCAAAGAAGACATACAGATGGCCAAGAAGCACATGAAAAGCTGCTCAACCTCACTAATTATTAGAGAAATGCAAATCAAAACTACAATGAGGTATCACCTCACACCAGTTAGAATGGGCATCATCAGAAAATCTACAAACAACAAATGCTGGAGAGCGTGTGGAGGAAAGGGAACCCTCTTGCACTGTGGGTGGGAATGTAAATTGATACAGCCACTATGGAGAACAGTATGGAGGTTCCTTAAAAAACTAAAAATAGAATTACCATATGATCCAGCAATCCCACTACTGGGCATATACCCAGAGAAAACCATAATTCAGCAATACACATGCACCCCAATATTCATTGCAGCACTATTTAAAATAGCCAGGTCATGGAAGCAACCTAAATGCCCATCGACAGATGAATGGATAAAGAAGTTGTGGTACATATATACAATGGAATATTACTCAGCCATAAAAAGGAACGAAATTGAGTCATTTGTTGAGACGTGGATGGATCTAGAGACTGTCATACAGAGTGAAGTAAGTCAGAAAGAGAAAAACAAATATCGTATATTAACGCATGTATGTGGAACCTAGAAAATTGATACTGATGAACCAGTTTGCGGGGCAGAAGTTGAGACACAGATGTGGAGAACAAATATGGGCACCAAGGTGGGGAAAGCTGCTGGGGGGTGGTGTGCTGAATTGGGCAATTGGGATTGACATGTATACACTGATGTGTATAAAATTGATGACTATTAAGAATGTACTGTATAAAAAAATTAATTCCACAAATTAAAAAAAAAGAAAATGGGTGTGCAAATATCTCTTTACGATCCTGTTTTCAGTTCTGTTGGATACTCAGAAGTATAAATTGCTGGATCAAGTGGTAATTATATTTTTAATTTTTTGACAGATCACCATGCTCTTTTCCATAGTGACTGTACCATCTTACACTCCCACCACAAGGGTGCACAAAGTTTCCAATTTTTTGACATTATTGGTAACACTTGTTATTTTCTATTTTTTGTTTTGTTTTAGTAATAGCTACCCTAATGGTATGAGGTAACTCCATTCCTTTACTTCTAATCTATGTCTTTGTATTTAAAGTGGGTCTCCTGTAGATAACATATAATTGGGTCTCATTTTTTAAATATCCTCTCTCAGTCTCTGCCTTTTAATTGGTGTGTTTAGGTAATTTATATTTAGTGAGTATTTATTTTACATTGCTGTTTATAGCTGTTTATTATATATTGCTCTCATTTTGTTGTCTTTTTAAATTTTCCCTCTTTTTCTGCCTTCTCTGGATTTATCTGAGCAAATTGTTAAGATTCTATTTTCTCTCATTCCTTTTTTTAAAATTAATTAATTGATTTGGTTGCACCAGGTCTTAGTTGCAGCAGGCGGGCTCCTTATTTGCAGCTCGCCGGCTCCTTAGTTGCGGCATGCAGGCTTCTTAGTTGTGGCATGTGAACTCTTTTTGCAGCACATATGTGAGATCTAGTTCCCTGACCAGGGATCGAACCTGGGCCCGCTGCATTGGGAGTGTGGCCTCTTAACCACTGCGCCACCAGGGAAGTTCCTTTTCTCTCATTTCTTAGAACTTCAATTATACTTCTTTAACAAATTATTTTTTACTAGAGGCCCTAGGGTTTGCAGTTTGCATTTACACTAATCTATGTCCACTTTCTTTCTTTCTTTTTTTTTTTTTTTTTGCATTACGCGGGCCTCTCACTGTTGTGGCCTCTCCTGTTGCGGAGCACAGGCTCCAGACATGCAGGCCCAGCGGCCACGGCCCATGGGCCCAGCCGCTCTGCGGCATGTGGGATCTTCCCGGACCGGGGCATGAACCCGTGTCCCCTGCATCGGCAGGCGGACTCTCAACCACTGTGCCACCAGGGAAGCCCTGTCCACTTTCCAGTAACACTATTCCATGCTTCATGTGTAGTGCAGATACCTTATAATAGAGTATTTCCAGTTCCTCCTTCTTGTCCCTTATAACATGGCTGTCATTCATTTCACTTACATATAAACTATAATCAGCAAATATATTCTTGCTGTTATTTTGAATAGTTACTATTAGATTAAGAATTTTGAAAGTAAAAGGTTTTATTTTATTTTCTTTCCTTTTCATGTTCTTCCTTTCTTTATGTAGATCTGAATTTCTGACCTATATCATTTTCCCTCTCTCTGAAGAATTTCTTTTAATACTCTGTGCAAGGCAGGTTGACTGGTGACAAATTCCCTCAGTTTTTATTTGTCTTAGAAAGTCTTTATTGCTCCTTTTTTGAAGGATAGTTTTGCTTGATACAGACTTGTAGGTAGGTGGATTTTTTTCTTTCACTACTTTAAATATTTTAATCCAGTCCTTCTTTGCTTGCATGATTTGTGAAGACAAGTCTGATGTAAGTTTTATCATTGTTCCTCCTTTTCTAGTTGTGGTGCACGGGCTCAGTAGTTGTGGTGCATGAGCTTAGTTGCCTCATGGATTGTGGGATCTTAGTTCCCTGACCAGGGATCAAACCTGCATCCCTGCATTGGAAGGTGGATTCTTAACCACTGGACCACCAGGGAAGTCTCTCATATTCTTTCCCATTATGGTTTATCACAGGATATTGAATATAGTTCCCTGTGCTATACAGTAGGACCTTGTTGTTTATCCATTCTATAGGTAATAGTTTGCATCTAGTAATCCCAAACTCCCACTCCATCCCTCCCTCCCCTACCCCACCCTTTGCAACCACAGTTCTGTTCTCTATGTCTGTGTGTCTGTTTCTGTTTTGTAAATAAGTTCGTGTCATATTTTAGATTACACATATAACTGATATCATGGTATTTGGCTTTTTCTTCTGACTTACTTCATTTAGTATGATAATCTCTAGGTCCATCCATGTTGCTGCAAATGGCATTATTTCTTTCCTTTTTATGGATGAGTAGTATTCCACTGTCTATATGTACCACATTTTCTTTATCCATTCATGTGTCAGTGAACATTTAGGTTGTTTCCATGTCTTGGCTATTTTAAATAGTGCTGCTGTGAACATAGGGATGCATGTATTTTTTGAATTATAGTTTTCTTTGGATATATGCCCAGGAGTGGGATTGCTGGATCATATGGCAACTCTATTTTTTGTTTTTTGAGGAACCTCCACACTGTTTTCCGTAGTGACTGCACCAATTTACATTCCCACCAGCGTGTAAGGGGGTTTCCTTTTCTCCACATGCTCTCCAGCATTTATTATTTGTAGACTTTTTAATGATGGCCCTTCTGACAGGTGTGAGGTGGTATCTTATTGTAGTTTTGATTTACATTTCTTTAATAGTTAGCAATGTTGATCATCTTTTCATGTGCCTTTTGGCCATCTGTATGTCTTCTTTTTTTTTTTGTTTTTGCGGTACGTGGGCCTCTCACTGTAGTGGCCTCTCCTGTTGCGGAGCACAGGCTCCGGACGCGCAGGCTCAGTGGCCACGGCTCACGGGCCCAGCCGCTCCGCGGCATGTGGGATCTTCCCAGACCAGGACACGAACCCATGTCCCCTGCATCGGCAGGCGGACTCTCAACCACTGCGCCACCAGGGAAGCCCCTGTATGTCTTCTTTAGAGAAATGTCTATTTAGGTCTTCTGCCCATTTTTCGATTGGGTTGTTTTTGTTGTTGAGTTGTATGTACTGTTTGTATATTTTGGAAATAAGCCCTTGTTGGTCGCATCATTTACAAATATTTTCTCCCAGTCCATAGGTTGTCTTTTCATTTTGCTTATGGTTGTCTTTGCTGTATAAAGACTTGTAAGTTTTATTAGGTTCCATGTGCTTATTTTTGCTTTTATTTCTATTGCTTTGGGAGACTGACCTAAGAAAACATTGGTATAATTTATGTCAGATAATGTTTTGCCTATGTTCTTTTCTAAGAGTTTTATGATGTCATGTCTTATGTTTAAGTCTTTAAGCCATTTTTTTTAACATCTTTATTGGGGTATAATTGCTTTACAATGGTGTGTTAGCTTCTGCTTTATAACAAAGTGAATCAGTTATACATATACATATGTTCCCATATCTCTTCCCTCTTGTGTCTCCCTCCCTCCCATTTAAGCCATTTTGAGTTTATTTTTGTGTATGGTGTGATGGTGTGATCTAATTTCATTGATTTTCATGTGGCTGTCCAACTTTCCCAATACAACTTGCTGAAGAGACTGTCTTGTCTTCATTGTATATTCTTGCCTCCTTTGTTGAAGATTAATTGATCATAGGTGTGTGGCTTTATTTCTGGGCCCTCTATTCTGTTCCATTGATCCATATATCTGTTTTTGTGTCAATACCACACTGTTTTGATTACTGTAGCTTTGTAGTATCGTCTGAAGTCTGGGAGGGTTATGCCTCCTGCTTTGTTGTTTTTCCTCAGGATTACTTTGGCAATCCTGGGTCTTTTATGTTCCATGTAAATTTTAGGATTGTTTTAGTTCTGTGGAAAATGTCATGGATAATTTGATAGGAATCTCATTAAATATGTAGATTGCTTTGGGTAATATGGCCATTAAATTTCTAATATGATAATTCCAAAGTCTGGTAATCATGCTTTGTCTCTTCAGATTGTGTCTTTTCTTGCCCTAGCTTGTTTGTAATTTTTGTTGAAAGCTGGGCATGACATATTGGGAAATAGGTAAATAGGCCTTTAGTGTGAGATTTTATGTCTACTTTGCTGTGAGTTAGGCTCTGTTTAACGTTTGCCATAATTGTAGGTGTTGGGGGCTTCAGTTTCCCCTAGTGTCCTTGTTTTTGTCTCCCCTCTTTCCTTTGGCTTTCCCTAGAAACTCTTTTTTTAAAAAAATTCTTGAGATATAATTCATATACAGTTTACCCATTTTCAGTGTACAATTCAGTCGTTTTTGATATATTCACAGATACATGCAACCATCACCACAATTAATTTTAGAACATTTTCATCACTTCACAAAGAAATCTGAACCCTTTCCCTATCACCTACTTATACCACACTCCCAGGCTTAAGTATCACTAGTTTTCTTTCTGTCTCTATATGGTTCTCCATTCTGGATGTTTCATATGATTGTAATCATACACTACGTGGTCTTCTGTGACTAAGTGCTTACACTTAGCAAAATGTTTTCAAGGTTCATCCATACTGTAGCATACATCAGTACTTTATTCATTTTTATGGCCAAATAGCCATTTGTCAAATGTATCCATTTGTCAGTTAATGGACATTTGGGTGGTTTGCATCCTTTGTCTGTTATGAATAAAGCTGCTATAAACATTTGGGTACAAGTTTTTGTGTGAACATATTTCATTACACTCAGGTAAATAACTCGGAATGGGATTGGTGGGTCATCTGGTAAGTGTATGCTTAACTTTTTAAGAAGCAGCCAAACTGTTTTCCAAAGTGGCCATACCACTTTGCTCTGCATCTTCATCAGCAGTTCATATTGTCAGTTTTTAAAATTTTGAATTATTTTCATGGGTGTGTAATTGTAGTGGATATACCACTACACACTATTGGAAAAGATGTTGAACATTTTGAACCTCTTTTCATGTGCTTATTTGTCTTTCGTCTATCTTACTTGGTGATGTATCTGTTCGAATCTTTTGCTTGTTTTTAAATTGGGTTGCTTACTGAGTTTTAGTTCTTTATGCATTCTTGATATGTTCAAGATATAAGCCTTTTATCAGATATGTGATTTGGAAATATTTTCTCTCATGCTGTGGCTCTTCATTCTTTCTAGTGTCTTTCAAATAGTGGAAGTTCTTACTTTTTTCCAAAGTACAACTTACATTTTTTCTCCTATGGATCATGTTTATAATTTCTAAGAAATCTTTGCCCAACCGAACATCACAAAAATTTTCTCTGATGTTTTCTGTTTCTATAGAAGTTAAACGGCTTTAGGTTTATCATGTATGTCCATGTTTAACTTTGAATTAAATTTTGCATAAGATATAAGGTATGTTTGGAGTTGTGGGTTATTATTATTTTTTTTTAGCGTATGGACACACACTTTTTGAAAAGATTATCTTGTCCATTGAGTTGCCTTAGCACCTTTGTAGAAAATCAATTGACTATTTAAGTGTCAGTATATTTGTAGGCAGTCTGTTCTGTTCCATTAATCTGTCTTTATGCCAGTACTACACTCTCTTGACTACTATACATTTATAGTAAGCTTTAAAATCTGGCAGTGTAAGTCTTACAACTGTTTCCTTTTTCATAGTTTTCTTTGATTACTATGGTTCCTTTACCTTCCCATATAAATTTTAGCATCAGTTTGATATGTACAAAATGTCCTCCTGGAAACTTTGATTGGAATTGCTTTGTGTCTATAGATCTGTATGGAGAGAACTGAAATCTTAACAATTTTGAGTTTTGATACATAATATGTATCTCTATTTTTTATTATCTTTTTGATTTCCTTCATCAGCATTTTTGTAGTTTTCAGCACACAAACCTTTTACATGTTTTCTAAGATTTATTTTATGGATTTTGGTGCTGTTATATAAAGTATGTTTAAAAATTTCAGTTTCCAATTTTTTATTGCCAAGTATGAAAATACATTTGACTTTTTGTATATTGACTTTGTATCCCGAGAACTTCCTAAACTCAATTCTAGTAGCTTTTTTGTAGATTCTTCGGAATTTTCTACATAGACATTGTAAGTCAGAAGTTTTGTCTCTTATTTTCTGATGTGTGTGTTTTCCTTTTATTGTCATATTGCACAAGGAAGGACCTTAAGTATATCTTTGATCCATCTTTATGCCAATACTACACTTTCCTGAATAGGAGTGGAGAAAGTGGACACTGTATTTGTGATTTTAATTTCTTAAAATTTGCCAGGACTTGCATTATGGCTCAGCATATGGTCAGTTGTGGTGAATGTGCCACATAAGCTTCTAAAGAATGTATTCTGGAGTTGTTGGGTATGTCTGGGTATGTCTAGGTATGTCAATTAACTCACATTTGTCAACCATATTATTCAAATTGTCTATATCCTGTTGCTTTTTTTTTTTTTTTTTTGCCTGCTTGTTCTACTGAAAGAGGTGTGTTAAAATCTCTAACTATGACCTTGGACCTGTCCATTTCATTTTATGTAGTTGTCTATTTTTCCTTTATGGATTTTGAGGTGTATATCAGTTTGGAGTTGTTATAACTTCCTGGTTAACTGAAATCACTTTATCATTATGAGGTACCCCTCTTTACTGTAAGTAATATTTTTTTGCCTTGAGGTCTACTACTTCTGAAATTAATGTAACCATATCAGTTGTTGGCTAAGGTATCCTTCTCACTGGTCTTTAAGCTTCTCCCATTGTGTTTGGTACAGAGTAGGAAGTGATCAACAAGTGTTGTGCATGTGACTGTCACTCAGTTTTTTATGTTTCAAATGTGAAATAACCATATATGTGATTTGTTTGTATATCCCTAAACAGTGTTTCATTTTTACCTGTTTTCAGTCTTTATATAGACTGAAACTATACATATTTTATTATTTTTTCATTCAACATCGTTTTTGAGATTTATCCATGTTTTACTATAGTCATTGATTTTTCACTGCTGTATACTACTTCACTATATAAATAACACCACAGGAGACCTCATTCAGTCCCATACATTCCTTAAAAATACTATCTTCCAAATTTATCTCTCTAGTCTTGACCTTTCCTTTGAGCTCTAGATTCAACATCTCTCCTTTGATATAACAAGGATCTCAATTTAACAACCAAAAGACAATTCTTGATTTCCTACTCTCCCCCTTCCCAATCTGTTCCGTTTTCAGTATTCTGTATCTCCTCATGACACCATTCACCAAGCTGTACAAGAACCAAAATCGAGATGGAAACACATTTGGTTTTACATTGAGGCATTAGCAGGGGGACAGACTGACTTGACTGGGGTAAATATGGTGGGATATGATGAAAGTGAGAGAGATGGGCAGGGGCCAGCACATGTAGGGCTTGTATACCATGGTAAGGAGTTCAGATTCAGTATGAGTGTTATAGGAAGTCATGGGAGGCTTGGAAAGAGGGAAGACCAGTTAGAATACAGTAGTCCTGAAGAGTCAAGATGATGGTGGGAACTATAGCAGTAGTAGTAGAGATGGAGAATGGCGAACAGACTTGGAATATATTTTGGAGCCAGAGATGGTAGAACTTGCTGATAGACTGGATGCAGGGGTGTGTAATAATTAGAGTTAAGTCAAAGACGACTTCGTCTCTTTTCCCATATCCCATTCCTTCTGGACCCTCCTATGAACTGTATTATTAGGTGCTCTCATTACATCTCCCATTTTTGCCTGCCCTTTCATAGTTTCTATCAATCCATCTCTGCATCCCATCATAGATGATTTTATAAGATCAGTCTCCCAATTCACATTCTCTCTTCACCTGTGTCTAATCTGCGTTGATGACTGTCAAGTTTTCAATTTGTGACTTTTTCCATTTATGAATGTTTCAAATTTGCCTTTTTCTTTTTTTTTTTGCGGTACGCGGGCCTCTCACTGTTGTGGCCTCTCCTGTTGCGGAGCACAGGCTCCGGACGCGCAGGCTCAGCGGCCATGGCTCACGGGCCCAGCCGCTCTGCGACATGTGGGATCTTCCCAGACCGGGGCACGAACCTGTGTTCCCTGCATCGGCAGGCGGACTCTCAACCACTGTGCCACCAGGGAAGCCCTGCCTAACTTTTAAATAATGTTTTCCTTATTTTCATATCTAATTAATCATTACTTTATGGTCTTTCAGATTATTCTATTTGCAGTTTTTATTCTATTTTTTAAAATAACTATTAAAGATTATTTAATTTTTGGCTGCACTGGGTCTTAGTTGCAGCACGCAGGATCTTCGCTGAGGCATGCAGGATCTTTCGTTGTGGCACATGGGCTTTTTGTTGTGGCACGTGGGCTTCTCTCTAGTTGTGGCGTGCAGGCTCCAGGGCATGTGGGCTCTGTAGTTGTGGCTCGTGGGTTCCAGAGCACGTGGGCTCTGTAGTTTGTGGCACGCAGGCTCTCTAGTTGTGGTGTGTGAGCTCAGTAGCTGTGGCGCGGGCCTAGTTGCCCCGTGGCATGTAGGATCTTAGTTCCCTGACCAGGGATCAAACCCTCGTCCCCTGCATTGTAAGGTGGTTTCTTTACCATTGGACCACCAGGGAAGTCCCTATTTGCAGTTTTGAAATAACGAATTTTCCTATTTGCATCTGCTGACTCTTCCTCCTGGTAGTTCATTGCCTCCTGTAGATTGTGTGTGTGTGAGTTTAATCTTAAAAGCTTTTCCCTGTGGCAATCCTAAGGGACCCTATCTGAAACTGTTCCTATAGGGCAGTTTTGTTTGCTTCTGCTAGGGTCCCAGAGTTGATATGTTATTTTCTTAATTTGTGGTTCTTATAGCTATACATTTAAAATAACCCAACCTTACTTACCTTTGGTACAGGTATTCTGGGATTCTGATTTCTCATAGATGACTTTGTGATTCTGGGCTCTTGGACAGTTCTACTAGTCCTGTTTCAATACGTGAACTCTTTGTGGCTTTATGGAGAGGATTAAGTTATAGCTCCACTTTCTCCTGTGAGCCTGAAACCATGGCTGCTGTCCCTACACAGATAGTAGGATATCAGCCCCTATATTCTTCAACAGAACTTCACTGGTTTAAGGGAACTTACTAGAGACCGGTGGGAACACTTTCTTTAAGCAGGAGGCAGTTTTTGACTTCTGACACTGATTTGTGTGACTAGCAAATATTTTGTTCATTGACACAACTCAAGTTTTTGCTTCGTAGATTCACACTGAGTACTCTGACACTTGATAACAGATGTTCCTGCAATCAATTTCACTTAGAGTCCACTGATGCCAGCATGTGTTCTGGGAAATTGGGAGGTCTACCTTTAATCGGGAGGTATACGATTGTACTGGGATTAAATATTTGGAACAGATATGTGATGCAACGCTGTTACTTTTCTGTAATTTCTATTATGCTCTTATAGTCCCCCCACTTTTGCCTCTGAGTGGTCACATTCTCAGACAGCTTCTCTGTGCTATGTACAGTGGATATTCTATATAAAGTCAAGAATTTCCTTTTTGTCTTCCACCAAATTTGACTATAAGTCCTAAATAATGAAAAAATAACCATTTAATTAGTAAGAAAAAAGATCTTGAGCATTTTTTGACCATATCTAAACTAATAATCTTTTGCTTTTTCTAGTGATCACTTCCTACAAATAACACACAGTTGCACATATTTTTACAGTTAAATCTTTTTTTATTCTCTTGTGGAATGCTATGTTTAATGTTACAGTATGGTTGTCAAAGCTACTGAAATGTGACACATATCCATGTCTAAATGCTGCAGAACAGTATAACTTTATTTTAACAAAAAGTTATTTTACAGCTGAGGTCTGATGGTTTTGAAACCAATGCCTATGTGTGTGTATGGCCAGCCACAAACCTGGGGGATGTTTATTTCCTGTACATGTATATACAAATATATCCCATACATATATATGCACACAGGCATGTATTAATTTATGTGTGAAATATATAAAATTATATACATACACATACATGCATATCTATATACATATACCCACCCTCACTATTGAGCTCACTTTTCTAACACTAATCAGCTTCATGCCCAATTACTGCTGCCCAGTATAACTACATGATTTTAGTGCCAATACCAAGCACCCTTTCGGATGCAGGATAGGTACATCTGTGCATATAGATATGTGTATTTATGTATGTTTGTGTGTATAAAGGAATCATTTCTCCCTTTTATGCTACAGTCATGCATTACTACGATAAACAGTCTTTTCACCATAGGTTTTGAAATTCTAAACAGTGTAAAATCTACTTCTGGAAAACTGTATAGGTTCATAGTTACAAAAAATATATATTTTATATATATATATATGTGTGTGTATATATATATATATATATATACGATTGAAACCTATTGAGTAGATATGTCCTCAGAATCTGGCTATATCCTAGCCCTTAGATAAATTAAAAGAACACCCTCTTAATAGGATGTTATGATAGCCTTAAATAGAACATTACCTGTATTTAGAATAGTTGATGTTTTAAAAGTTAACAAAATGATGTTAAAGATTTGAACAACACTATGCCTTTGCATTAAATATATAAAGGTTTCCACCAAAGGTTTGGTTCAATTAATTGTCTAAGATTTTCATGTTCCAAGAGTGACCAGTATTGTAGTCATTATTCTTAAAATTATGGCTCATTAAAGGCTTTTATACAAAAAAAAGCCCTAGTTTTAATCATTTATAAAAACAAGTTCTCTTTAAAAGGAAAAATGTACATGAACACTAACGTACTCATGGATATTATCCTGTACAAAGTGACTACTATGTAAAGATAGGAGGCTTGTTCCCAGTAAGAACACCTCATGGTAGCACATGTAAACCTGGTTTGGTTCCTCTGCTCTGCAGCTATTCAGCATGTAAAATTTAAACCATTTCACATTAACATTTAAATTTAATACAGTGCAAATGTTTGAGAATAACTTGTTCCCTCCAGTGAAACAAGAACCAGCGTTATGCTGAATATTCTTCAGATCTATTTACACATTGAGCTAAAAAGTTCACCATAAACTTTGAAATTTGCTGAATATCAGCAGAAATGTTACTGAACTAGCAGCAATTGCATTTACAATATCTGATAGTTATTTGAGAGAATGCATGAAATTTTCCAGGCTGTACTCTGAATCGTATTGCTCTTGATCCCACAGATCGCTCAGGTTTTCAAGAACTGATTTCATACTTGCTTTTCCAGAAGTAGAGGTGTCAGCTTTTTCTGCTTTGCCATCCTTAAGAAAAATTGGCAGAAAGATAAAATGAAAGATTTCAGAAATTTTATTTTCCTTTAAAATATCATAGTTGTTTCTAACATTGCACTTTTTCAACAGAGTTAAATACTTCAAAATATGGGGAAGTTCGTGAACTCATAAAATAGCCTATTTTCCCACAGCCCTAATAATTTATCATTTTACGCTTTTTATTTGAGAAGAATTTTAAGAACATTGCAAAGAATTCACTGTTAACTGTGTCATTTGGCTTTGTCATTCTTCTCCCCTTGTGTGTGTTTATGTGTGTGTGTATATATATATATATATATATATACACACCTGTGTATGTGTTAGTATTAGATATATAAATTATCAGCCTTTCCCAAAACCATTTGAGAGTAAGTTGTGGATAGTATGCCCCTTTATCCCAAGAACA
Organism: Lagenorhynchus albirostris; assembly: GCF_949774975.1. Lineage (NCBI taxonomy): Eukaryota > Metazoa > Chordata > Mammalia > Artiodactyla > Delphinidae > Lagenorhynchus > Lagenorhynchus albirostris. The sequence goes on along the minus strand of NC_083110.1, from coordinate 50,072,617 downwards.
AGGACATTCTCTTACATAACCCAAGTACAAAGATCAAATTAAGGAAATTTAATATTGGTATATTAACATGATCGCATATGTAGGCCATATTCAAATTTTGCCAATAAGATCCTTTATGGCAGTCGTTCTTGCTTCCTTGGAACACCCCTTGAGCCCAGTTTCTGCTCACTGAAAGTCACCCATAAGAATATTCTTTCAAATGGAATAAAATACATTTGAAGCAATCCATGTTTCTTTGAGCCTTTTTTTCTGGGTTACACAGATCCTGTTCTTTCAATCTCCCTTATGTGACATGATTGAAGAACTTTTCTCCATTCTGGCCATCTTTTGGGGAGTCACTGATTTGTTACTGTTTGTTTAAAATGCAGCACCCAGAACCAGACAGTATTCTAAATGTGGCTTAACACACACAGAGTCGAGTGGAACTAATTTCTCTCACATTTGGACACTATAATTCTGTTATTACAGCTAGTTTAATTGCATTATATAAGGCCACTTCTCACCCTAATTTATACTGAGTGTACAGCTGATTTTCTGAACCTACACAGGACTTTAAATCCAACCCTATTAGTTTTACATTATTAGACCAACCAATATTTCCAGCTGGTGCACCCTTTGATAATGGATTGTTATCTGATATATATTAGTTCCATCATCCACATTAACAACAACAGCTACTATTTATTATTTTCATAACTCTAGTAATATAGGCATTGTTATTCTGCCAAGGCTGAAGATGGTCAGAGAAGTTAATTTGCCTAAGGTCGCCAGTTAATAGGAGGCAGGGCAAGAAACACAGACCCAGGTCTAGCTGACTCCAGAAACAGCTGTCCTTTAGCAGGTAGGGACTAAGGAAAGAAAACCTGGGGAAGACACTGGAGACATCAATCAGAAAGTCAGACCTTCAAACATGCCCTAGTATCCTGGAGAGTTTTACCTGGACATCAAAAATTCCCTCAAAGGGTTGTCTAGGTGATACTAAAGTGAATGACTTTTGCTGCTCCTTTTAATACTTTTACCAAGCAGTCCCAGGAAGTCTGTGAATACATTAAAGATACAACAAATTGTATAAGTTCTTTACCTTATCAAGAGTAAACAGATCAAGGAGTTGATCTGTCCCCATACTCTGCAAACTAGAATTCTCTTGGCTAATAACAGTATTTGCTATGTTCATCTTGAATTTCTGCAAACCCATTATTTTCTCTTCCAACGTTCCTCTGGTTATCAATCGGTACACATTAACCACACGTTTCTGAATGAGAAAAAGAAGTTAAGCAACTGTAGCATGAATAAATGGGTAAGTAAGTTTTGAGATTTACCAAGTCAGAGGGCTTGCATACTTGTACTAAGTACTTAACTACCATTGAATTAGGATTGTGTTTTCTTTATCTGTGCCCATGACCTTAAAATGTTTGTAGACGATCACAGAATATTAGGAATGGACAGTTTCCCAGGTTTTCTTAGCCCAGGCACCTCATTTAGCGCATGAGGAAAATGGTGCCACAAAATTAAGTGACTTGCCTAACGTCACAACCCTTACTAACATAAGAGCAGGAACTTAAACCAAGGCTTCCTGTCTTTTGGGGGGAGTTATTTTTCCCAGTGCACAAGTTAACACTTGTGAGTGCTGACTTTTTACCTGCCCAATGCGATGGGCCCGGTCCATGGCTTGTAGATCACGCATGGGATTCCAGTCATGCTCCACAAATACCACTGTGTCAGCGCCTGTTAAGTTAAGCCCCAGGCCACCAACGTGAGTTGTAAGTAAGAGAACGTCTATGGATGGATCGTTGTTAAACCTAAAAACATAGATATTAAAAAATAAAATTAGTACATTTCTTCCTAAAGTTCAAGTAACAGAAACTGAACTGTTTAATAAAAATTAAAGAGCACAAATGAGAACACTGCTTTATAATCCACGACATAGACATTTCTGTGACCACCTGAGTTCAGACTATCTTCTTTTAATATACATAACATCTTTAGTAGTAGAAAGAAGGTATTCTAGAACATGTCAGAAATTTCATACCTAGCAATTAAGTCCAATTGCAAAATGGATGCAAAAATGGAACACTAATTATAATTAAGACAAAACCCAACTATGAACATTTAACATATGGAGACAGAAGAGTGTAGAGAAAGGTTAGATCAGTCAGGGAAGGTAGAAGATTAGCGTGCTGAGGGTTGCTAAAATTGTACTAGTCCTAGAAGATATTGACAAAGGACATCTGGTAGCTTCTAGGAAAAAGAAAAACTAACATTACTAAGCTACCATTTATTACTCACTCTGAGTCAGGCAATGGGCTTTGTACTTTATATGCTTTATGTTATTTCTTACAATAGCTCTATAAGATATTATTATTGTTATTTGAGAGACTCTCAGGCTGTGTGGATAATAAACAGGCCCAAGAGAACACTGCCTCAATGGTAGAGTCAGAGTCAAACCTGGGTTCAGAGTCCCTTCGTGGGTCTCTGTTTTGTGCCTAAAAATCTCTTAGGGATGCTCGTTAAAAATGCTCACTCTTGAAGTCAGCAGGCCTGGGACAGAACCTAGGAATATGCATTTTTAAAAATGAACCCCTGCGATTTCCAAAGCAGAGGGAGCAGACCACACGTAAGAAACACTGTACTCAGTGATTCTGCTTCCAAGCTAGGCCAGCTTCCAACTTGTTTTCAGCAGAGACAGAGGGATCAGGATAAAGAGCTTAGTTAAGCCACTTGTTTGCTTCCTCCTGCCCCAACTCCCATAAACAGATGAGGGGAAAGTAGTTATCTCTATTTTTTGTTGATGCCTTAAATTTCTTTCATGCCCTTAGGAGTGCTTTCCTAATACAGTCACACTTTTTTCCCCCTAACTAAACAAACTATTCAATTATATTTCTGCAGTTCTGTATTTTAAAAAGGTAAAGATTTAGTTGGGTTGAATTATACAAAAAAAAACTACATTTGCAAATATCTAGCCAAAGAAGATACTTCATGAGGCAAACTTCTATGTAAGTAATAATAATAAATTGACTATAACTTGATTTGTAAGATTTTTAGAAGCCACTTACCGTGAAACAATGGAATGCCTCTGACCAGGAGGTATGCTACCATCTAATCTCAAGTAAGTGACAGAGGGTAAGTGAGGTTTGAGAAGATCATGCTCTACTATATCAAGCATGCTTTTAAGCTGACAGAAGATCAGTATCCTGTGCTGGGCTACAACAGACTCCGTGCCACTCTCGGAAGTGCTGCCATTTCCCAAACCACAGTCCAACAGCAACTTGAAAAAAGAATCACTTGTTACACAGATGTCCAATAAAAGTAGGCAGTCAATCTCACCAAAATAAATATTTCTCTTTGTGGTGAGAAAAGGTTAACTTACCTGTGACCTGAAAAGCAGATTAGCATTTGGGGCTCTCATTTATAACATTTTCTACACTAGCCCATGTGAAATCTAAAATCTTCATCCGTTATTTATTCTCAATAAAATTTAAGCCAGAATAACTACAAAAAGCTAAAACAATAAAGTCCAGGTTTTACAATAAGATCTTAATTTTTAAGGCTAGAAAAACTAAATGGTATTAACATTTACATTAACTTGAAATTGATTCCTTTAATTTAACCTTTCCAAATTCCAGAATTTTTTAAAACTCCATTTTTAAAAGCTATACCAAGAGTGACATGAGCAAATGGCAGAGCAAGCAGTTCCTAGAAAAATTAATTCCAGTGATCCACACTGACACATATAATCAAGCTGTTGAAAGACAAAGACAAAAAGCAAAATCTTGACGACAGCAAGAGAAAAGTGACCACCCCACCACCACCACACGACCTGTGGGATCTTTGTCTCCCGACCAGGGATCAAACCCGGGCCCCGGCAGTGAAAGCGCCAAGTCCTAACCACTGGACTGCCAGGGAATTCCCAAAAGTGACTTCATGTAAAAGGGATTCTCAATGAGATGAACACCTCTTTTCTCATCAGACACCATGGAGGACATGACCAAGAAAGTTAAAAGACAATCTACAGAATGGGAGAAAGTATTTGCAAATCATGTATCTGATAAAGGCTTAATATCTAGAATATAAACTCCTAAAACTCAACCAAAAGACAACCCAATGAAAAAACAGTCAAAGGACTTAAACAGGCATTTCTCCAAAGAAGATATACAAATGTCCCAATAAGCACATGAAAAACAACATCATTAGTCAATAGGAATAGCAAATCAAATCAACAATGTGATACCATTTCATACCTATTGTGATGGCTATACTTAAAAAAAAGGAAAATAAGTGTTGGTGAGGATGTAGGGAAATCAGAACCCTGGCACATAGCTTGGGAATGTAAATGTTGCAGCCACTGTGGAAAGCAGTTTGGCAGTTCCTGAAAAAGTTAAACATAGAATTGCTATATAATCCAGCAATTCCACTCTTAGGTCTAATATCTAAAAGAACTAAAAAGAGGGACTCAAACAAGCCAATGTTCATTGCAGCATTATTCACAATAGCCAGAAGGTGGAAACAACCCAAGTGTCATCAACACATGACTGGATAAACAAAATGTACTGGTGGTGGTAATAACAACAACAACAAAGGACTATTATCCAGCCATAAAAATGAATGAAGTGCTGATATGTGCTCTAACATGAATGAACCTTGAAAATAAGTGAAATAAGCCGGCCACAAAAGAACAACAATATGGTGCCACGTACATGAAATATTTAGAACAGGCAAATGCATACAGACAGAAAGTAGATTCGAGGTTCCCTGGGGTTACAGAAAGGGGAGTGGGAAGTTATTGCTTAACAGGTACAGAGTTTCTATTTGGTTGATGGAAAAATTTTGGAAATAAATAGTGGTAATGGTTACATAACACTGTGAATGTTATTAATGCCATAGAATTCTACACTTAAAAATGGTTAAAACGGCATATACTATGTTATATATTTTACCACAATTTTTTAAAAAGCTGTATCAAAAATTTAACAAACCAAATTTTAAAATAAAAGAAATAGTAAACACCTCAGTAATCTTTTGGAAAAGCAAATTTACCTACTGAATGTACAACACACATCTAACACTTAGAAGACCTACTTACTTGTTTCAAAGCCGAGAGTTTAGGGGCATGTTGAATATCATGGAGAGAAGAATTCTGAACCGCAAGTTTCTCAGTAGTACTCTTGAACTCTGGGTGTTGAGGTGTTAAGACTAATGCTGGATGGTTGCACAGTTTACGCAGGTACTGTAATGCCTTTAAGAAAGGGGAAGAAAGTATACACAAGTCTCCTTCACATGCCACAAATGTTCATGTCAGTATCTTTCCTATGCTAGTCCATCTATCTAAAATGCCTTTCTTCTCCTTCTCACTACTCCTCTGCTCATTCTTCAAGAAACAGTTCAAGTACCTCATCTGTGATGTCTTCATCTGTGTTTCTTACACGACTTGTATTTATTTTTGTGACAGCATTTATAACTTGTATAAATTGTACTGTTTATGTCTGTCTCCCCCACTAGACAATGAGCTTCTCGTGAAAGAATGTCTTATTTATTAGCTTCTAGCTAACTCTTTCCCACTCAAAGTGCCTGATAATGCTGATAGATGATTCTAGAACTAGACATCATTTTCTAAAGAAAGGTTTCTCAAACTTCAGTGGGTATAAAAACTTCTTGAGGACCTTATAAATCTGTAAATCTCTCCCCTCTACACAGTATTTTGATTCAACAGGTCTGGTGGTGCGAAAGGTAAGGTGGAACTAGGTGGTTGTGTTTCAAGTGGTTGTGTTTGAGAATCAGAACCCCCTCAGGTCTTTTTTTTTCTTTCTCTGATTCAGCCATACCCTTTGTCTTTTGTCATTTACTTGGCTTATAGTTTGGGTCTCAACTGTATCCGTAAGCACTATGACAGAAACTGTGGGAGAGGTATAAGCCTTCAAAATCACCTTTCCCCATTTCTATCTTTAAAACTGCTACAAGTATTTAATTTATTGGTGACAAGGGGGTTTGGAAAGTATTCTACAGTGGAATATTTCAAAAGGGAAAGAAAAAAAGTGAGTTGATACTCTTTTTTCTCAAGCACATTCATCATGTGTCTCAGGACTTCTGTGCTTTATGTATCCTCTGCCTGGAATCACTCCCCCCCCCCCACACATATCTGCATGCCTCAATCTTCCTTCAGATCTTCGCTCAAATGTCACCTTCTCAGTGACATCCCTGATCACTCTATTGAAAACCACAACCTACCGTGACTCCTATACTGTATAACCCCATACTTGCCTTTATTTTCTTTTACATGATATATATATTTTACTTACTTAATCAATATTCACCTCTACAAGGGAAGGGGTCTGTTTTGTCCACTGCTTTAATTAACCCCTGAGGTTATAGAAAAATTACTGCCTTGTGGTAGATGTTCAAATATTTTTTGAATAGAAAATAAAAGTTTCTCTATTTTAAAACCCTTCTTTTAATGTAATATACAAACATATATTGTGGGTTTTACTTTAATTTTAATATTAAATTACTTATTAATTACTAATTATGAATATGAAAATAAATTAAATTGGTACTTTTACCTATCTTCAAGAATGTATACACAATACTGAAAAAAACCAAATAAATCCGTATTTCAGTGTTCCATGTAAAAATTGCTGCACTGAAGAACATTGTTCAACAACATTTAAAAAGTGGACTGTAATATATACCTGGAATACATGGCCTGTAGCTTTAAGCTTTGGTTTTTCAGTTTCTTCAGAAAGTGCAGCTGAAGAAACTGTTTCATCAACATCACACTTGGCACGAGACTTAGCAAAATCCTCATAGAGCTGAACCTGTAAAATTCCCCCCATGAAAGCAGTAAGTATAATTATTTTCAATTGTTCAAAACATAACTAGCGGGCTTCCCTGGTGGCGCAGTGGTTGACGGTCCACCTGCCGATGCAGGGGACACGGGTTCGTGCCCCGGTCCAGGAGGATCCCACATGCCGCAGAGCGGCTGGGCCCATCCGTGAGCCATGGCCGCTGAGCCTGCGCATCCGGAGCCTGTGCTCCGCAGCGGGAGAGGCCACAACGGTGAGGCCCGCGTACCGCAAAAAAAAAAACCAAAAAAACCCCACATAACTAGCAAAGGCCAATAAAAGCAGTAATTTAAATCAGCCCTCATCAAAGAAAATAAATTATGATACCTATATTTCACTACTTGATTACAGATGATCCACTGCATCTTGGTAAATTCCTTTTAAATTACATTTAGAAAACAAGTTTAACACATTGTTTGGCTGCTAAAATATTTAAAAAAATAGTCAAATAGTCCTAGACCCAATTTTTCCACTCTGTTCAAGAAGAGAAATACATTACCAATAAAAGAGAACTTTAACCTTTACAAGTAAATGAGGAAATCTTCCTTAAGTGAAGTTATGTGGTCAAGACCCTAATAGGTATATTTCAAAAGACCAAGTTTAAAAAAGGATACTAACTGCAGAACCCATACCAAGTTCAAAGTATTATCTTGAAGTCTGGGTTCCTGCCTTGTATATGCTAAAACAATGTGAAAGGGAAGAGAATCTAGAGTGCTAGAGAACAGAAGTCAGAGAATAAAAACCTACAGATGCAAAACGAACCCAAATGTCACTTCCCTCCCCAGCCCCCTTCCTCCAGACTGCTTAAGCGTGTTTCATGAGGTGTTATAGTGCCACCCCCAGTATATCATCTCAGGTTTCTTCACCTGGCACCTTCTCTTTATTATACTTAACTTTAAAAAGTCTTGATTTCCTTACCTCTAAAAATTTTTCCTTCAAGAAATAGTAATCCAAATTTTACAAATGAGGGATGGAGGCTCAGAGAGATGAGGTAGATAATATAAATGATCACCGAGCTCTTAGCATCTAAATTAGTGTCCTGTCCACTAAACTCAGGTTGTATAGATAAATACTAAAAGGTTAAATGTCTATACACTGGAGGGAAAGAAGCAGTTTTCCAGGTATGTCTGTATATCTTTTTTTCATTTGACCATACTAAATCAACTCTAATACTGAAACAGACTGATGCTCACTAACCTAGAACACAAAGTAAACGTTCAAACAGAAAATTCTGCTTATAGGCCATATCTTACTAAGACAAGAGACAGCTTCCCCTTACAAAAATACTGCACAAGGAAAGGCATACAATAAATTCCTTTGATAATGGTCTCTATGTACGAAATCAGAACTGTGCAGAAGCCAATACTTATTTTGGAAATTTACTGGCAATACTTTAAAAGGGACAAGGTCCCACTTCCCAACTCAGCCCTGATGTATACACCTATAATGCTGCTGCAAGGATATGACATTATAGGCAGACTTCTTGCCCTTATAAAACATTGGCTTACTTCTGTATCATTTTAACCTTCCAACTTTTTCAATTAACTAGACATATATAACAAAGCAATTACGATACTGGATTTTGTTTTAATGCTATATTCAAAATGCACATACCCAAATGTGTACTTACATATCCAAACAGATTCATTTAGGTTTTATCTACACCTGTTTGAAACTGAGTATTCCTGAAGTCTAAGGAAGTAGAAGCTAGATTAGAGTGACAAACCAAAGGCTAAATCCCCTTTATTCAATACTTTTGTGGCTTGTTCAAAACATTCCCCTAATAAACATACCACCACCAACCACAATTGCGATCACCAGATTCCTAACCTGGAGAGTACTAAGAGTACAGTAATAGTCTTGAATAATTTTGGGTGGTAGATCCTGCAAAACATCTTCTTTCATTCTTCTCAAAAGAAATGGCAGGACTTGGCGGTGCAGTGCATCCATCGCGAGAACACCTATTAATAATAAGAGAGTTAACTTAATTCTATTTATTATTATTATTATTAATTTCTCTTAATAATAAGATTAAATGGCTTCCCAAAAGTTAGATATAAATTATATTCACTTGCACAGAGTATATAACTGTATCTCTTTTTCATACCTGCTTCTTGTTCACGACTGGAGCTTCGAGCATCCCTACTTGCTAATATAGGTTTACCATATCGTGCAGCAAACTGGCGTTCAGTCCCCAAAAATCCTGGCATGAGGAAATCAAATAATGACCACAGCTCCAAAACGTTGTTCTGAATATAAGAAAGGAACACCAGTTATCTTGTGTACTAGGATTATTTCCTTATACTTAAAAATGGAACATTAATGAAAGCCCACTGTGATGACATAGATTATCACCACATTTTTGGGTATAAGTCTATATATACACATATTTTAAAGATTTTTTTGATGTGGACCACTTTTAAAGTCTTTATTGAATTTGTTACAATATTGCTTCTGTTTTCTGTTTTGGTTTTTTGGCCATGAGGCATGTGGGATCTTAGCTCCCCGACCAGGGATCAAACTCGCACCCCCTGCAAAGGCAAAGTCTTAACCACTGGACCGCCAGGGAAGTCTCTATAAGTCTATATTTTAACGTGTAAAATTTGGAGAAACTACTCTATCCTATTTGGAGGAAACTTTCAAGTCTCTTCCACCAGAATAAGCCTTGGTCCATGGTATTTAAATCCTACTGGTAGGTTCCATCAAGTAGTAAATAGAAGAGGAGAAAGATGAATACATGTCTGATTCTTTCAACTTTGAGACTCAGATTAGCAGCAAGATTTAAGAAATTTGGCCAATACCACCATTTCTTCAACACAGGAAAACCTAGAAGAGTTTGGTTATAGGTCAAGTCTACCCAGTATTTATGGGGCATGAGGAACAGGCACAGGTTCTTTCCAATTCTGTTGGAGTTTCATGAAAAAAGAAAAAAAGAAATCAACACTTTTTCATTTTAGATGCTTTCCCAGTATGTGTGGATCCTAAGGTACCATCCCATCTGTTTACCCCTTCCAGAAGGCCTCCTCACCAGGCTCAAGCAGTGGCTCACCATGCTGGGCTGCCATTCTATACTGAAACCCTTCTAATCCCACCTAGGCTCTGCCCCATGACTCATGGGCTACCATGGCTGTTTGGTGCAGAAACCCACCCACCTTACAGCCTCAGAGCTAAACTGTTGAGGTGTGGAAGGGGAAAAGAGAGCCTTTAAGCAAACAAACACTTCTTTTGTTGTGAAAGCTATAATCAATTTTAAAATACTGTGAACTTTCCATATAAGCAAAACAAATCTTGATATATCAAACCTAAAAAGTATGCCGCGGAGCAGCTGGGCCCGTGAGCCATGGCTGCTGGGCCTGTGCGTCCGGAGCCTGTGCTCTACAATGGGAGAGGCTGCAGCAGTGAGAGAGGCCCGTGTACCACACACACACAAAAAAACAAACCTAAAGAGTGATTTTTTCCTCTTATTTATTTATCTATCTATTTATCTATCTATTTATTTAGGCTGTGTCATGTGGCATGCAGGATCCTAGTTCCCAACCAGGGATCAAACCCATGCCCCCTGCACTGGGAGGGCAGAGTCTTAACCACTAGACAACCAGGAAAGTCCCTTTTTCCCTTTTAAATGTACTTTTTCTTACTTCCATTAAATTTTCATATGTTTGTAATTACGTTCTCTCTTGTGGTTATTAAAATCTGAAGTGTTTACTTAATAGACAAAACCATAATACTTTAGTAGTCAGTCCATCACCAAAAATAAATTTAAAAGAAAAGTAACAAATACATAAAGAACCATCATTTTTTTAAGAGTCAGAAGCAATCTTAGAGGTCACTTGGTGTCTACCCTCCTACCAACTGGAGAATGATGGAGGGTATCTTCCCATCAGACTTGGCTATCCAAGCTAGATGTGAACATTTGCAACCAATTCCTCTGGAAGATAAGAGAATCTCTCAAAAATATCTAAAGGCATCTACATACTCAGCCATCTCCTTCCTTTTCTAAGATAAACTGTTACAATCTCTTTCCTTCAATTGCTTCCTAATCTCAGGTATTCATACCTCTCCTATATGATGAGTCACCTCTGAATCATCTCTAGCTTTTCAATGTTAAATCAGATTGTATTATACTGCAGAAGGAAGATGGCCAATGTGGAAGACTTATGTCTTATGTTATAAGACTTATAAGACTTATGTTTACATAGCCTAAAATTACATTTTAAATATGAGATTTAAAACCTAGTTTGCTCACATACTGCTACATACCAAATGAACCATTATAAAAGCAAGATAATTATTGGAAATTATCATTCCTATAAACTAAAAAAACCTCTTTAATTCACTGTCAAATGCCAAGCCTTCTCGCCACATGGCAAATATTAAAAAAAAAAAAAAAAAAGGTAAATAATTACCTGGATTGGTGTTCCAGAAAGAATAATCCTATAATTAGCAGTCAGTTGTTTTACTGCTTTTGACAATTTTGTTTTTCCATTTTTGATGACATGGCCTTCATCAAGAATACAGTAGTTAAATTTAATATTTCTGAAGAAAAACAAAAAATGTTAGCATCTTTTACTATATGTCAGGAACAATATGAAGTCTTTGAGGCAGGAAAATACTAAGTCTCTCTGAATTTGATACTAAGTCTTTCTTTAAGAAAGTTTAATTCTTACCTAAAGAAATCTATGTCGTTTCTCACAACATCATATGAAGCCACTATCAGATTGTGCCTTTTCACCTGATGCTGTAACCTGTATTTAAAAATACATAAGATTACAAAATGGGGAATCTGCAAAGTTTATAATATGCTTTCAAGGGGAAAACCACAGATGCCATTGTATAAAGTGCTTTCAATCTACCTACTAAGCCCAATATTCCCTTCTGCTTACTCTACATCCATGACCCTGATACCTGAAGGCCATTCTTCTTATGACTTGGCCTTGTTGCCCTAACTCAGTCTGATTAGAAAAGAGACAGGTACCTGACTCAAAATGTGGAGGTCATTTTAACTTTATTTGCCAACACCTCTTCCTTGGAGGCACTCACTATTCCTTCACCATTCCATGTTGTGCTGAAGGGTAGAGGGGGAGCTATCAATCACACATCCTCATAGTCACCAAAGAGATGAAGCATTTTAATCAGGTCAAGCCATTCACAATATTTTATCCCCTGACCACAAAGACTGGTTTGGGGGCATGACCCAGTCAAGGCCAGTGAGTCATCTCAAGTACTGATATATTCATGATGGGAGAGAAAAGATTTCTGTTTATTATAGTTGCCAAGCTAGGAGAATGCCCATGGTCATCTTACCTACCAACAGTAGACTGAAGTCCAGTAGAGATCAACAGAACAAGTTATACATGGGGAAGAACAGTAAATTAGATGTACCTGAAGCAAGAATTCACCCCCTGAGATTCTCAATTTAATTAATGAATTTGCCATTTGCTTAAGCTAGTCTGAGCTGAGCTTCTACCACTTGTAAATGGATGAATTCTTTTACAATAAATTCTTTAAGAGTACAAGCTGTTGAGCTGCCTGTGGTCCAATCTTCATTTAATTAGCTGAGTGACCTTCTTCCCAGACCCCATGTCTTAGACTCCTCATCTGCAAACTGGGAATAATAGTACCCATACCTCATAAGGTAATTATGAGAATACACAATTTTACATAAATGTAAATAAAACTGCTTAGAATAATGCCTAGCCAGTAAGTGCTCAATATATGTTAGTTATTATTAACAGAAGGGCAGCAAATCTATGGACTAATCAGCAATCTATGACTATCCAAGCTTTAAAAGATGAACTGAAATCAGGGCTTTCCTCATGGCACGGTGGTTAAGAATCCGCTTGCCAATTCAGGAGACACGGGTTTGAGCCCTGGTCCGGGAAGATCCCACATGCCACGGAGCAACTAAGCCCGTGTGCCACAACTACTGAGCCTGCGCTGTAAAACCCGCGAGCCACAACTACTGAGCCCGTGTGCCACAACTACTGAAGCCTGTGCACCTACAGCCCATGTTCTGCAACAACAGAAGCTACAGCAATGAGAAGCCCACGCACCACACCGAAGAGTAGCCCCTGCTCGCCGCACCTAGAGAAAAGCCCGTGTGCAGCAACGAAGACCCAGTGTAGCCAAAAATAAATAAATAAATTTATTTTAAAAAAAGATGAACTGAAATCAATGATATACCACTCTTCAACATTTGTATTTAGGAACAGAGATGTACTAGTCGATAGAAAGAAGGTAAAACTAATAGAACTCTAGTGTTTCTGTGGTATCAGGGCAACTAGAGCAAGCCACTGTGGACCAAAAAACATTTTTGAGGAGAGAGAAGAAGAAAGAGGGAGCACTTCGGGAAACTGAGTAGAAAATGAGGATACAACAGAAGCACCTAGAAGATACTATGATCAGAAGACTTCCAAGAAAGGCACTGAGAATGGTTTTGGTTCCTGACAGTTTCCTGGCTCCAAAACTTAGAAAGCCCAACTGATTGTTAACAATGGATAAAGTCCTTGAATTTTGATGAGTCTCACTGATTATATCTTTATTATTCACTCACCTTTCTTAAATAAGTAAGTTCCTATGTCTGACAACCAAAAAAGCTAACTAGAATTCATTTTTAATCGATTTTATTCTTCCAAACTACTTAAAGCAAAAGATAAAACATTTTTTGGTTGTACAGTTCTTACCTTATTCTTTCAGTGGGAGGTCCAGTATAATGCAATGGATTGAGATATTCTCTGGAGCAAAATTTACCTACTTCATCCACCCAATGACCTGTTAATGTTGGCGGACAAACCACCAAGGAAGGAAGTGGCATACATTCTGCCAATTTTGATCTTGCATATTCCTGGGCCCTTTAGACAGCAAAACACAATGAATTAACCAGTTCGTTTAAACTGCTTAGCATCTGAAAGCCTTCTTTTAAAATAACATTTAAAATTACCTGTGACAATGATCTCCTGCTAGAATGCAGATGGACTGTAAAGTTTTTCCTAAACCCATGTCATCACACAGAATTCCATGAAGCTTATACTTATTAAGAAATGCTAACCAGTTCACACCATCCTGAAAGGTTGGGAGAAAAAGAAAAATGATAAATGTGAACAGATCATAACAAATTTTTTCTTGTAAAGAACATGTTTACACAGACCAAAAAATCTGTATTTTTACAGGCAATGAGAAATAAATGGGTATAAGACACTAGACAGAAGAACTGAATTACTATATCAATTTTTAAACTCTTTAAGGCACATTTACAAGGAATAGTCACTATTTATAAGTATAAAACTTTACCTGCTGATATTTTCTGAGTTCAGCATTGATTGGTACTGGAATCTTGTAATTTTCTAATTTTTTCCCATCTAACAATTGCTCCAAAAAGTGTCGTTCCTTGGCTTTCAACTGGATTAATTCTTCTGACATATTTGGAGGGTCTGGAATGCCTGCCTAAAATTGTTTTTTAAAGTGTATTAAAACTATTTGCTACTATTTATTAATTTTTCCATCCTCAGATTATGAAATCATTTCACATCTTATCAAAATACAAATGCAGAGATAACACAATATTGTAAACCAACTATACTTCAATTATAAAAAATACCAAAAATAAAACATATATATGTATATATATAAAAATGCAGAGAAAAAAGCAATTCAAAAATAGTATGATTTTAAAGACTGGAAGACAAATATTTAAGAATTTGACAGGTATTAAAAGTGCTATAATGAGACTACTAAATAAACACATTTGAGATATTTTAAAGAACACAGCTACAATTTATTTTTTCCAGTACCATGGCATTACTTGATAAAGAGGCAAATAAAATTGTACAGTTTATTTTAAGTGAAATCCTGTTACTGGAGCTTCTCAATTTTAGTGTTATGATACCCCAGGGTATTGGTTCTCAAAATGTGGTCTGCAGACCTCTCAGGATTTCTAAGACCTTTTCAAAGGGTTATTGATGTCAACTATTTCATAACAAAAGAAAGACATTACTTTTTTCACTGTGTTGACATTTGCTCTGATGCACAAAAATAATGGGCAAAACTGCTTGTGCCTCAGAAAGAATCAAGGCAATGTCACCAAGTGTACTCGTAGGCACTGCAGTATTCCTCACAGCCATCCACCAGCTTTTTTTTTTTTTTTACTATGTAATTTTTTTTTTGCTGTAGGTTTTTTTTTTACATCTTTATTGAAGTATAATTGCTTTACAATGGTGTGTTAGTTTCTGCTTTATAACAAAGTGAATCAGTTATACATATACATATGTTCCCATATCTCTTCCCTCTTACGTCTCCCTCCCTCCCTCCCTCCCTACCCCACCCCTCTAGGTGGTCAACACCAGCTTTTTTTTAAAGTTGGTTTCACTTAAGAATGTCCTTGAGGGCTTCCCTGGTGGCGCAGTGGTTGAGAGTCCGCCTGCCAATGTGGGGGACACGGGTTCATGCCCCGGTCCGTGGGCACGAGCGGCTGGGCCCGTGAGCCATGGCCGGGCGCGTGAGCGGCTGGGCCCGTGAGCCATGGCCGCTGAGCCTGCGCATCCGGAGCCCGTGCTCCACGACGGGAGAGGCCACAACAGTGAGAGGCCCGCGTATCACAAAAAAAAAAGAAAAAAGAAATGTAAAGTGAAAGTTAAGAAATGTAAAATTCTCAGAAAAGAACTTCAATTAAATTCAATTAAAATATAAGTTCCTTATAATACCAGAAATAGTATCAGGAGTGAGGTGTATACACTGAGTCTTAAGATGATTGCATGTTATATTTTCAGAAGGTTTTTTTTTTTTTGCTGTGCTGCAGGGCTCGAGGAATCTTAGTTCCCCAACCAGGGATCAAACCTGTGCCCCCTGCAGTGGAAGCGTGGAGTTCTAACCACTGGACCATCAGGGAATTCCCTCAAAAGGTTTTAGAATTAACAACTTTGTCAATTAAGATAGAAACTAACATTTTAACACATCTAATACCATAATGACAACCATCAAAATGAAGCCTTTCTGCACAGTGCTTTTTAAGTAACAAATCCTCAAACATTTATCCTCATGGACCTTTTAATAAATGACAACCAGATATAAGGCCATACAATAGGGACATTTCCTAACAACGATTAGGATTCATAAATACTGTTTAGTGCCAGGAACCCTTCCTTTGAGTATCTTCCTCACCCCAATTCCTATAAAAGCAGCAAGAGTTACTAATAGTGCAAGGAATTAAAGCTTCTATCAAAACCACTGGTTTATATTCCCTGAATCCTTGACTGAAAAGTACATGATTCTTCCTATGAAGATGGGACAGAGCAAATCAAGATAAAGTGAAACAGGAATTAACTTGCATGACATTCTTGTTTCTATTGCTGCATCTTCAAACTCATAGCATCTAATCTGCTATTAATCCTATCCAGTGTGTTTTTATTTGTAATTATATCTTTCAACTCAAGAAGTTCAATTTGGGTTGTTCTTATGTCTTCCATTTTGCTCCTCATCACACTCATGCTTTCCTTCTACCTTCTTGAACATATGGAGCATATTTTAATGTCCTTGTGTACTAATTCTATTATCTGGGTCATTTCAGGGTCTGCTTCTATTGACTGACTTTTCTCCTGGTTAACTTTTTTTTGGGGGGCAGGATCTCAGTTCCCTGAGCAGGGATTGAAACCTGGCCATGGTAATGAAAGCCTGGAATCCTAACCACTAGGCCACCAGGGAACTCCCTCTGGTTAATTTTCTGATGGGTGCTAAACGTCCTAAGTTTTACGCTGTTGGGTGCTGAACTTTTGGGGGTTAAACAGTTTTTTCTTTTGGGGATATAGTTAAATTACCTGAAACCAATTTGATCCTTTTCAGGCTTGCTTTTAAGCTTTATTAAGGTGGGTTCAAATCAGTCTTCTGTCAAGGGTTAATTTGGTCCTACTACTCAGGCAATATACTTCTAAGGACTGTACTCAGTGCCCGATATGGTAGGTCCTCTGACTCAGCTTGGGGGAAATACCTATTCTTGACCCTGTGTGAGCTCTGGGAATTGTTCCACCTACTCCTTTCTGATTTTTCCCCCCAGTCTCAAACATATTCTCATACATATGCCCAGAAGAATGAATACTCAGCCTTTGTGTGGACCTCTGGAGCTTCCTCTCTGTGCAGCTACTTCCTCTCAGGTACTCTGCCTTGCAAATTCTACCCATCTTGTCCTCCCTGCACTCTGACTCTGCTAGCCTCTGTTTAGGTTTCACTTCCCTGTCCTATGGTCTGGAAACTCACTCCAGGCAGTAAGCTAGGGCATTTCATTTGTTCCCTTGTTGTTCAATGTCTGAAATCCATTGTTTGATTCATTTTGTCTGGTTTTCTAAGTTAAGGTAGGAGGATAAATCTGTTTTATCATGGCTGGAAGCAAAATATGCATCACATCCTTGTAATTTTCACATCTATCAAAGGGAATCTTATCAATCTTTTCTCAATCTCTAAAGTTCAAAATCTCTTTTCTTTGCCAACTTGTTATCAAGTACTGTTATTCTCCCTTAAAAAACAAGTAGTTTAGACTCTTTATCACCTCACAGTGGATCTGGGCTCTGGGGGCACTTACATTCTAATCCACATTCAAACAGCTATTAAACTGATTTTCCTAAAACACTGCTTTCATCATCTACTCCTTTGCTCAAAGAACACATGATGGTTTCTCATCACTCACTGATTTCAATGCCAAAAAAGACCAAGGGGACAAAGCATAATCAACTTAGTTTACAGATAAGATGATGCAAGGCCCAAAAGTTAAAGGATATGAATAAGACCTAGGAAGCAGAGGATGGAAACAATTCAGGAAGTGTCACTTGGGTCTTTTGATACAGTAGTCTAGTATTTTTTTAGTCACGGTGGTTATTTTAACATATTGTGGAAAAAATATTCATGCAGAGAAATATATAAACAAAGGTACAGATCAATAAATTAGAAAACAAACACCTCTCTAACTACTGCCTGATTAAGAAAACAGCCCTGATTTTTCACAGAACTAGAACAAAAAATTTTGCAATTTGTATGGAAACACAAAAGACTTCGAATAGCCAAAGCAATCTTGAGAACGAAAGAAGGAACTGGAGGAATCAGGCTCCCTGACTTCAGACTATACTACAAAGCAACAGTTATCAAGACAGTATGGTACTGGCACAAAAACAGAAAGATAGATCAATGGAACAGGATAGAAAGCCCAGAGATAAACCCATGCACATATGGACACCTTATCTTTGATAAAGGTGGCAGTAATGTACAGCGGAGAAAGGACAGCCTCTTCAATAAGTGGTGCTGGGAAAACTGGACAGGTACATGTAAAAGTATGAGATTAGATCACTCCCTAACACCATACACAAAAATAAGCTCAAAATGGATTAAAGACCTAAATGTAAGGCCAGAAACTATCAAACTCTTAGAGGAAAACACAGGCAGAACACTCTATGACATAAATCACAGCAAGATCCTTTCTGACCCACCTCCTAGAGTAATGGAAATAAAAACAAAAATAAACAAATGGGACCTAATGAAACTTCAAAGCTTTTGCACAGCAAAGGAAACCATAAACAAGACCAAAAGACAACCCTCAGAATGGGAGAAAATATTTGCAAATGAAGCAACCGACAAAGGATTCATCTCCAAAATTTACAAGCAGCTCATGCAGCTCAATAACAAGAAAACAACCCAATCCAAAAATGGGCAGAAGACCTAAATAGACATTTCTCCAAAGAAGATATACAGACTGCCAACAAACACATGAAAGAATGCTCAACATCATTCATCATTAGAGAAATGCAAATCAAAACTACAATAAGATATCATCTCACACCAGTCAGAATGGCTATCATCAAAAAATCTAGAAACAATAAATGCTGGAGAGGGTGTGGAGAAAAGGGAACACTCTTGCACTGCTGGTGGGAATGTGAATTGGTTCAGCCACTATGGAGAACAGTATGGAGGTTCCTTAAAAAACTACAAATAGAACTACCATATGACCCAGCAATCCCACTACTGGGCATATACCCTGAGAAAACCAAAATTCAAAAAGAGTCATGTACCAAAATGTTCATTGCAGCTCTATTTACAATAGCCCGGAGATGGAAACAACCTAAGTGCCCATCATCGGATGAATGGATAAAGAAGATGTGGCACATATATACAATGGAATATTACTCAGCCATAAAAAGAAACGAAATTGAGCTATTTGTAATGAGGTGGATAGACCTAGAGTCTGTCATACAGAGTGAAGTAAGTCAGAAAGAAAAAGACAAATACCGTATGCTAACACATATATATGGAATTTAAGGAAAAAAATGTCATGAAGAACCTAGGGGTAAAGCAGGAATAAAGACACAGACCTCCTAGAGAACGGACTTGAGGTTATGGGGAGGGGGAAGGGTGAGCTGTGACAGGGCGAGAGAGAGTCATGGGCATATACACACTAACAAACGTAGTAAGGTAGATAGCTAGTGGGAAGCAGCCGCATGGCACAGGGATATTGGCTCGGTGCTTTGTGATCACCTAGAGGGGTGGGATAGGGAGGGTGGGAGGGAGGGAGACGCAGGAGGGAAGACATAAGGGAACATATGTTTATGTATGACTGATTCACTTTGTTATGGGGCAGAAACTAGCACACCATTGTAAAGCAATTATACCCCAATAAAGATGTTAAAAAAAAAAAAAAAGAAAACAGCCCTGCCATCATCCTACAAGGTCCTGTAAGCTCCCCCCAGTGATAACCCACTCTCCTTTCCTCAAGAGGTAATCATCTTACTGACTTTTCATGGCAATTTCTTTTTTACCTTTCTTTATACCTTTATCACCTAAGTATGCATCCCATGTACTTTTGCCTATTTTTGAACGTCATAAAAATAGAATCTTACGTTAAGGATTCACTAATTGTCGTATGTATCTGTACTTTGTTCATTCTTATTGCAGTATAATAATCCACAGTTAACATACCTACTCTACAGATAATGAATATCTGAGTGGTTTTAAGACTACTATAAATAATGGTATAAATAATATTCTTGAAGGTGTGTCTTGGATGTATTCTGAATTTCTCTAGGATATATACCTAGCATAGATTTGATGGGTCATTGGGATGGGAATCTTCAACTTTACCAGATATAGCCAATTTTTTTTTTTCAGAGAGGCTATCATCCAACTTACGCTCATATTTTGCTGGTGGAAATATAAAATGGTAGAGTTACTCTGGGAAAAATAGTTTGGCAGTTTCTTAAAAAGTTAAACATGATATGATCCAGTAATTCCACTCCTAAATATCTGCTCAAAAGAAATAAAAGCAGGGACTTCTCTGGCGGTCCAGTGGTTAACAATCCATGTTCTGGGGCTTCCCTGGTGACGCAGTGGTTAAGAATACACCTGTCAATGCAGGGGACACAGGTTCGAGCCCTGGACCAGGGAGATCCCACATGCTGCAGAGCAACTAAGCCCGTGCACCACAACTACTGAAGCCTGTGTGCCTATAGCCTG
Organism: Lagenorhynchus albirostris; assembly: GCF_949774975.1. Classification (NCBI taxonomy): domain Eukaryota; kingdom Metazoa; phylum Chordata; class Mammalia; order Artiodactyla; family Delphinidae; genus Lagenorhynchus; species Lagenorhynchus albirostris. The sequence continues at coordinate 50,052,299 of NC_083110.1, read as the reverse complement.
TCCTCTGCAACAAGAGAAGCCACTGCAACAAGAAGCCCGTGCACCGCAACGAAGAGTAGCCCCTCACTCGCCGCAACTAAAGAAAGCCTGCGCACAGCAACAAAGACCCAACGCAGCCAAAAATAAATAAAACAAATAAATTAAAGGAAAGAAATAAAAGCATACATCCACACAAAGACTTTATAAGTGCATAAAGTGCACGTTCATAGCAGCATTACTTATAATAGCCAAAAGCTGGTAATAAGCCAAATGTCCATCAACTGGTGAATGGATAAACAAAATGTGGTGTCTCCATGAAATAGAGTATTATTGGCCAGTAATACTCTAAACACACCCAAAAGGATAACACATCCAAAAGGAGCTACTGACATACTACACCACGGATGAACTGCATATATACTTACTTCCTGAATTACAAAAATCCCATAAAAATATGTAAGTGGCTAAGTGGAAGGGTCCTGGCTTTTCCCTTGCTTCAAGCCACTTCTGTTTCCCACACTGGCCACATATATTATTTCTGTAGCATGAATATACTCCAAAATTCTCCAACTTCAGCCTTCTAGTCTGCTTTCTCCATAATCCAACAGAGACATCATTTGCTTTTTACACTTTCAATTACCATCTTTCAAATTTACCTTTCACGTAAACTTCAGAACAGAATCTTTACATAGATGTTACCAGGGATACTTAGGAACAATTCTATTTCTAGAATAGCATCAATGAATTATCATTCTTTTAGGAACCATAGTTTTTGTTTGTTTGTTTTTTAAATTTTTGGCCGTGTCGTGTGGCATGTGGGATCCTAGTTCCCCAATAGAACCCGTGCCCCCTGCAGTGGGGTCTTAACCACTAGACTGCCAGGGAAGTCCCAGAACCATAGTTTTATTTAAAACACTGTATTAAAAAAAAAATTACCCATTAAAGCATAAAACTCTTAACACTTATAACATAAACATATTCAAATTTTAAAGAAATTAAAAAGGGTTACAATTACTATGTAAAAAGGGTTCTGTAAAAAGGGTTCTTTAAAAAGGGTTACAATTAAAAAGGGTTCTTTTAAAAGGGTTACAATTACTATGAAGTTACTGAAAACATTAAGTCCATAAACCAAGTATCTTCAACTTACCTCAAGTGGCATGAGTCTAATTAGTGTTGCAAAGCACTGTGTAGCCATGAATCTTACACTGTCCGTCTGATCACTCATTCTTCCCAACACAGGCACGACTAAAAGGACAATATATGGAACAATACCAACATCCAGTTGTTCCATTACACCTGAGTAAGTTATTAAGGAAATTTCCAACTGGTTCCAAGGTAGATGTTTTCACAAACTAAGACCATGACTTCTAAAACAGTTCCTCATTTTCTCACCTGTATTATGAAGAACTGACTGTCCCTCAAGGTCTATGATTCAACTATAACAGCATTTGTACAATGTTACTCCTTTGTGAACATTATGTAACTTTCTCATGATTAAGAAGATAAAATGATGTTTTTCATCATTTTCATCATGAGGAAGGTTGGAGGTAACTTTATTAATAAGACTTTTTTCCATAGAGAAATTCCTGCAAGTTTCTAGAATTCCCATACCAAAATTGAGTTACAATTGCAAGCAAGGGAGCACAACTCAGCGTCAAAGATTAATTCCAAATTTCCCACCAATATCTCAACAATCTTAAACTGGACATAGCAGGCCCAGTGAGTTCAGTCCTCCTGTAATCTTTAGCATTTCTGAGCCAGAGTTTCTAACTGATTTAATCTCCACCCGTCTTTCTTGCTCTTATACCGAAATATCTTTCGGGTTATTTCGAGAAAAGAATGTCAGTGGATGCCATACCCTTGGTAAAAGCTTGCTTGTAGGGCTTCCCTGGTGGCGCAGTGGTTGAGAGTGTGCCTGCCGATGCAGGGGACGCGGGTTCGTGCCCCGGACCGGGAAGATCCCACATGCCGTGGAGCGGCTGGGCCCGTGAGCCATGGCCGCTGAGCCTGCGCGTCCAGAGCCTGCGCTCCACAACAGGAGAGGTCTCAACAGTGAGAGGCCCGTGTACCGCAAAAAATGATAATAATAATAAATAAATAAGCTTGCCTGTATATTTCTAGTTATTTAGTATATACTTAGTCATTTTCTACCCAAGTAATGAACAAAGCGAACATAATGTTTATAAGAACTACCTATATCTGATTAATATTAAAAAAAATTGATTATAAACCAAATAAACAGATTAGTTACTAGATAAATAGTTCATGAGGTACATAAAATTTTTGCCTGTAAAAAGATCTCTTAAAATTAATAGTAATTCTTCAGACTTTCTGTGTGAATATTTTCATAATCAAATGTAAATATATTTATAATGTATTATAATGTAATAAAAATACACTTCAAAATAAAATCTAAAAAAGTAGGTTTCTTTTTGGAACAAGGCAGGTTATGTGCGTATTTGTTTTTGTTCTGTTTTGTTTTGTTTTGGCTGCACTGCGCAGCTTGCAGGATCTTAGTTCCCTGACCAGAGATCGAACCCATGCCCTCAGCAGTGAAAGCACGGAGTCCTAACCACTGGACCACCAGGGAATTCCCTGTGCACATTTGAATAAATTTTATTTTAGTCATCCTTAAATAAAATGAATATAATTTCTGAATAGTTTGTCAAAATAAAAAAGGATACAGGCAAGTGCTTCAATTGCACCCTCTTGTTTGATATTGTCATCAATTGCTCCCAGCCATGGAAGAACCTTCTCCAAAAAAATATTCATTGTTTCCATGGTACCTATTTTGCTCATGACGCCTATACAACGAGCAGCCATGTGCCTCACTGCAGTGCTGGGGTACTGAAGGCACATATAAAGATGAGGCAAATGCTGTACCAACTAAAAACAAAAAGTTTAAGATAATCAGAACACTCATTAGGGAATCTACTGTTCAAAATATAACTATAACGGCCCATATTCAGAGGTTCTCAATATTCTAAGTAACTCTAAATCCAGGAATATCTCCAATTACCTCAAACCATTACTGTCAAAACATCCTCAATAAAAATTTAAATCTAAGTTGTTATTATAATGCTTTTAAAAAGAATAGAAAGGTGCAGAACTTCTCCCCTGTTCACTATCCTCTTACGCATCAGGGAACACTCAATTGTTTCCAAAATTCGCAGGGAACGCATCAAAGGGACTTGCAAAAATCTCCTACTGAGGGTGGGAAAATGACACCACACATCATCAGCCCCCTCCCAATATGGCTTAGTTTTAGGTACATACTTTTTTATTCACGGGGTTGAGTGATCTCGATTTTGTTCTGGGCACTATACTTTGGTAGGTATTTTCCACTTTAACTTCCTGGCTTACCAAAGGCAATATGATCACAAGACCACAACATATCCCATTATTAAATGTCTGCTGCATGGAAGCCAGGATTAATGCTCATGAGATCCAGGTACTTGCTCAACAGACTAGCCTTACAGCTCAGCTGAATGCATGCTGTTGATCACGGAGGGTGAGCATATAAAGGATTCTGCCCTTCTTTACTAATGATAAATCCGCAAAATTTAACAAGAATATGCTTTATTACTATATAAACAGAAAAATTTCACTCTTCTCTACTCTCTCCTAGATTTTCCCTCTTATATTAGATGTGAATAGAGAATTGGAGATAGCACCCTTCACAATGTTATAAACTGCAGAGAGCTTCCTATTGCAGTTATACGGAAAGAGTAATACTTTCTTCAATGGAAAAACCAGACAATTAATTCTCTAGTCTATGTTCCTCCTCCCTCTGTTCCAATTTTTTGGTAAGAGATATTTTAACAGTCAAAAAATAAACCCAGGTTCTATCTTTGCCACTGACTAGTTTCATCTCTGAGAGGTAACTTCCTTCTACCATTACATTTATCTTGGAAAGAGGTTTTATTACCTGTACTCTTCCTTTCCTAGACTATATTGTTAAGATGGTATAGATGAATAGGGATGCGGCTTTCTTTCCTGTTTATACCTGGCTTCTGCGTCATCAGAGCCCTGTCCCTACTGCCCTGTATTCTAAGCTCCCAGAGTGGGTTTTCTATCATTCATGCACCCAGCTCTGCCTCAAAGCCCATAAGAGTTGAGTTGTCAGGAAAGAAGGAATCTAGATATAGCATATAAAAGAAAATGCAATTATAAGGGATGACATCAAAGTTGCACTTTTCATTCAAGCCTTAAGTCTAATAAGACTACTTGTTTTACTGGAAAAAAAACTACACTTGCATTAGTTAGTTACCAAGGGATGAAGCTCAGAATCCATTGACACTGCTGCTGTTTCAAAAACTTGCAGAGAATTCACCAGTTCTTGGGCAGGGCCATCTCCCTTTTCCAGGAGGGACTTTCCATCTATTAAAACATATTGATTTAAGTGCATATTACCTTGCAAATAATTCTTTAAAATCTAGAGCCCACAAAAAGTTTTAGCACTCCCCCAGGTACTGTGGGAGAGTCTATTTTGCTTTATAATGTAAAATGAAATACCATGTCCTTAATTTAACTGCTGAGGTACTACACCTAAAGCAACTAAAGGTGTTTAACATAATGATCCATTTCAAATATCTGTTTCTAAATATGTAATAGAAAAAGTAAAAAGCAAAAAGTATGCAAAATGACATGAAAATAAATGTTTTTACCAACCTTCCATTTAAAAACTTACCAGCTGGCCTGGGATAAACAGGTATAGGCATTGTTATTTTATAAGGACATACGTAATGGATATATACTGAAATCTGTTTAAAATGCAACTCGGAAAAATATGTACACACCAAAATTATTTATGTCGATTGTATTCCTCAATGGACCAACCATAGCATCCCAGAGATGTGGCAACTTCACTGCCATTTCACCACCAAAATGCTTCACTATAGTTGTCAAGGCAAATTCAGCTCCTCTCCGTTGTACCAGGTAAGGCTTCTGGGCCTAAAATTAAATGTTAGTTGAAAACGAAATTTGAGAAAAAAGTATAATGCATTTGAAATGTTATTAAGATAATTTAAAAGTCACTACCTAAGAATTCACAGTGTTACCATTAACTAATTAAGCAATTACTGGACATATTTACCATAACTATAAACATTTCTCAATAATTAAACTTACATGGGCATAAAATCCCAAACTAGATTTTCACATCCAAAGTAAAATACTTTCGGGGGGTTGGAGATAAGGAATAGATAAATATGTGCTGTTTCTAGAGACAGTTCTAAGTAACATGTTTTTTTCTTCTCTCCACTCCAAAGAAACAGGTAGAGAGAGGAAAAGGAGATAAAATGATGGGCCCTTATTTATATTTGCTTAAGGGATAGAATATGAACATCTATTTAATTTAACCACAAGATTAATAACCTCTTACTTAGCAGTAATTTTTTTTTTTTTTTTTGCGGTATGCGGGCCTCTCACTGTTGTGGCCTCTCCTGTTGTGGAGCACAGGCTCCGGACGTGCAGGCTCAGCGGCCATGGCCCACAGCCCCAGCCGCTCCGCGGCATGTGGGATCCTTCTGGACCGGGGCACGAACGCGTGTCCCCTGCATTGGCAGGCGGACTCTCAACCACTGCGCCACCAGGGAAGCCCAGTAATTTAATAATAATTAAATAGAAAAGAAACTGTCCCCCCAGAAAGATACATATATATTTTTAAATGAAGGAACTATGTAAACCATGTAAGTATAAATATTAAAACCACAGTAAATTTTTGATTAAAATTATGGGAAGAATATAGATAGTGAAAAAACCTTCATTCACAGAATATTTTAAAAGAAATATACACAATAAGCTAAGATTTTGGTTTAAAAAAAGAAACTTAAAATAGGCCTATACTTTATAGAAATATATTAAACACATGTCTTTTAGCATTGATAGTTTATTGCTGAACTCAGGTTAAGTTCCTATGTCTTGCAACCAAAAGAGCTACCTAGAGCATTCATTCCATTGTTAACAATGTGACTGTAAGATTTTCCAAAACCAAACACTTTTTAAAATCATCTTTAAAGAAGACTGTACTGTAGAATAAGTAGACCAATGAAACAGAATAGAGAGCCCAAGGAGATCCTTATATATACAAAGCATGACATAAAACAGAGGTGCCATTATAAACCAGGGAGGAAAAGATTCAACGGTGGGATAAACTGGCTGTCCATGTGGGCAAATAAATTTAGATTCCTACCTCACATCACATAGTTAATAAATTCCAAGTTGACTAAAAGTCAGATAGGTAAAACTTTGACATGTATAAACTTATCCTCTGAATATCAACAGCAATTCCTGACATTGATAGGACTGAGAAAAGTTAGCTTTCACTATTACTTAACATCTCTGTAGTCACTGTTATAGGAATTAGTTTATATTCAAGAATGACTTATGTACCCACTACTGAGAAGGTTTCTTGCCTAGGAAGATAATCATCAAGTTAAGCTGGTAAAAATAATAAGAGGCATGAGAAATTTGAAGAAGTTTTCCGTTTTTCTGGACCCTGTTGCTGCAGTACTCCAAAAAGTTATTAGCCCCAGTTCTTTCACTTAAAAATATTAAAATAACAATTCTAGAAGCTGATATGACAATTTAGCTCTCAATCTGTAAGATACTTGTTTTAAAATCAGAGTATTCAAAGAAAAAAACTATTTACCTCATCAAGTTCAACAAGGATATTTCCACCACCTCCTGCAGGAAGATCTGCTATTTGAGCTTTTACTGCTTTGGGGGTAGGACCTCGCCTACTTGTGATAGCAAAAGCAGCTTTTTGATGCCTATAGAGTGTAATTATACCCCTGTGCTTGGTGACAGTATGATGCATTCCATCTTTTTCGGAGTTGGATCCTATTAAGGAAAAAAGTTAAATAACTTTTAAAGCATAATATAGGTGACCAAATGTTTCCTGCTCCAAAAGAGATACAACACATTTTAAAATTGTCTTTTAAGCCTCAATTTTTATAGGCCAATGATATTTTCTTTAGACAATGAAATGGTAACAAAAATCAGTAATTTATAACATTGAATGTTTTAATATTTGCATAGGACCATACTTAATACAACCAAATTTGCAGCATCATATTAACAACAAGAAATATTACATGCAAGAATGAATGTACCTTCAGTTAAAAGTACATTAATTCTTTAAAAATGAATGTTTCCAGGCATAAAAAGAAACATTAAAAAACAATGCAAGTAAGTTTTCTTTAAAAAAAAAAAAAGTCCATAGTTACCATGAATTCAGAAACACCAACCACTGCAAAATATTGCTGCCTCACATAGCTCTCAGGGACAGGGATGGGGGGAATTTAGCACTAAGGTATGTGAAGAAACATTGGTCCTTGAGATTAGCCTACAAAGAGCAGTTACTTTCCATATAAATTTTCTGGATGAAAATAGAAAAGCTGTTTAAGCATTATTTGCTAAAGGTAACAGAGCTCACTTATCTCATAAGACATGTACTAAATTAGAGAAACCAGAATTTTACAGGAAGAACTTTTATTCACCACTGGATATAATTAAGTTTTCTAGCTCTGTTAACAGTAAACCCTATAATTATGGTCTTGAAAGAGAAGTTAAGGGTTAACACCTGTCTCATAGAATTTAGTCATTTTATATATCAGGTCTTTTATGAATAACTTATTTAAGTTAAGAGGTTGTGATTTTATTAGCAATATGTGCAAATTCTCTCAAAATGGGAAAAAGCTCCACCATAAACTGGATTTGTGCTTAAATTATACCTGTAAGTGACTATAAACAAATTTAAATGGTTAATTCTTTCTCTACCCCAAATAAAACTTTAGATATATACCTTTAGAATTTTCCTGGCCACTTTGTGTTGGTACTGGACACGTGACAGAAGGAGTTAGATATGGGTCCACACAAAGTGAGCTACAGAGATTTTTAATAATTTTTGAATTGGGACAGGGCGTCCTTCTTGTGCACTGCTGTAGTAGTTTGGCTATGCACTGAGCCGCGTAGTTCTGCACTAGAGTATTCTCTTCTTTTTTAATTGTCTCCATTAATGGTTTTATAATAGGATTTAATTTCTCCGGAAGTTGCTGCAAGCTTACAACTGCACATGCAGCAAAAGTATGCACTCTTAACTGCAACACTTGCCACTCCTGGTTGGTCTCTGTAACTGTCATTTGGACCTGCTGTCGTTTACTATCTAACTGCTGTAACACTTGAGGATTTAAATCGAAAGATGATGTGACTTCATTAAAAACAGCAGTGACCTATTAAAAAAGAGAAATCAAAAATCATTAAGGACATCAACCCCAAATAGCCTGTAAACTCCTAAAGGGCAGACAACAAACTTTCTGTTTCAATTTTAAGTTCCATGATATCTAGTACTATTTTACTATTCAGTAAACTAAATAAATGTCTAAAACCTTCCAAGTAAACTTTATTTTATTTTTTATTTATTTATTTTTTTGTGGTACGCGGGCCTCTCACTGTTGTGGCCGCTCCCGTTGTGGCCTCTCCCGTTGCGGAGCACAGGCTCCGGATGCGCAGGCTCAGCGGCCATGGCTCACGGGCCCAGCCGCTCCGCGGCATGTGGGATCCTCCCGGACCGGGGCACGAACCCACATCCCCTGCATCGGCAGGTGGACTCTCAACCACTGCGCCACCAGGGAAGCCCTAAACTTTATTTTAATCTGACTTAATTTAACATTAGTATTATATTGTTTAAGAAAGACAGTTTCTTGAGAGACTTATTATATCTAATAAGTTTGAGTGAAAAATCACACACAATACCCACATAGTACTTTGGTGAAATGAGAACGCTGTAAGCAAATATAAACCAACAGTTAAGAGAGGATGGTACAATAGTCATTAATTATTTAATTACCAAGAGCTGCTTAAAGCTGTAAGACTGTGGCATCAGACTACTTTACAAGCCCCGTTAAAAGACGGTTCAATACATCTTCTTAAAACAACTTTATGAGATATAATTCACATACAATACACTCACTTAAAGTGTACAATTCAATGGTTTTTATTATATTCAGAGTTGTACAACCATCACCACAATTTTAGAACATTTTCATCACCCCCATGTAACCACTTATCTACTTTCTATCTTGATAGATTTGCCTATTCTGGACATTTCATATAGATGGACTAATATAATGTGTAATCTTTTGTGACTAGATTCTTTCATTTAGCATAATTCTTCCAAGGTTCACTGATGTTGTATCATGTGTAATTACTTCATTCCTTTTTTTGCCAAATAATATTACACTATATGGATATATCAGTTGCATTTTTCCATTCATTAGTTGATGACTGGATGGGTTGGTTCCACCTTTTAGCTATTACGAATAATGTTGCTATGAACATTTATGTACAAGTTTCTGTGCACACATTTTTTAAATTACCATTTAAAGACTGTGTGATGGATTACATAACAAAAAGTCTTCTTGTTTGACAGGTAACTGCAATCATAAAGAGGCTCCATAAATCCAATCTGATCAATGTTGGTCAGAAAAGCCTGTAACATTAAAGAACCTACCTTTTTTTTTAATGGAGAACCCAATTTTTCAGACTTAGAAATAATCAATTCCCTTATGGACAAGACTGATAATGCCAACCTCTATTATAAAAAGCAAAATAGGCACACAAATAAGATCTTCTTTTATCATTATAAAATACCAAAGACTTTAAATTGAGCTGTATCTGCTTCATCTTGATCTGTTCTCTACAAAGGAACATGATCACATACCACTTCTAGCTTATACTTTCCACTTTGCTTTGTCTATTTTATGTGTTCAAGCTTTGCATAAGATTATTTGAAACAGGTTTCATTACTAAAAGTTTAAAAACATTGTCCTAAATACACTATGCTTCTGTCAATTTTCAATGATTCTAGGCAATTTAGGAAAAGCTTTCCAATTACCCCAAATTCATTCACTCAACAAATATTTAATGAGTAATACTAAGAGATGAGTATCAATGTCTTCATACACTCAAAAAATGTTGAGAATAATGTGGGAGACAGATACATAAGTAAACAAGACAATGTAACATGAAACTAAGGTAAGTGCAAGTTGCTGTGGTAGCACAAGAATAGCTTAACTCTTCTTAGAGGAGACAAAAGTAGAGAAGGCTTGCCAGAGGCAGTTAACACTTATGCTAGGTTCTTAAACAATGGATAAGTCTGGAGTTATGGGGACATCTTGGCAAAGAGAGTGAGGTAGGGAGTGCAAAGTGAGGCACTGTCCAAGGAACTGACAACAGCTTACCACGGCCTGAGCACAAGGCGATGAAGGAATGTCAAGAGATGAACTTGGGATGAGCAGAGGCTGGAGGGTAGGGAATTTCTGGCAAAGGAAAGAGGAGCTCAGACACCAAAGTGAGAATGAGTGAAGCAAAGAAAGTGGGTGAGGGTGGTGTACTTCTGCAAGAGAATAACTAGGCTTAAGTGGAGGAAGTTTGAGAATAATGAGGAGAAAAGAGATGGGGAATTTAGAGAAGGTGTTGAAAGTAAGAAAAAAACTAAAATCAAGGAAAAAGAAAATCATGTTTTTAAGTAGGGGAGGGATGTGTTCGGAGTGGCACTAAGAATTTTATTAGTGTGGCACAGCATGCAGGATGGAATGAACCAGAGACTGCCTGGAGCCTTAGAGATGAGTCAGGACCTAGTCATAAAGTACTAAGGCCTTTGACTGGGCTGTGGTGATGGAAACAGAGAAAGGATAAACATAAGAAACTTTCTGAAAGGAAATGTTAACAAGATTTGAGACTGTGCTTAAAAAGGGCTATTTTCTGTTAAAAAATAAATCCCAATTTTGGTTAAGTTTGAAATGATAGTGAGATATCCAAGCAAAAATGCCTAATTGAAGAACATAAAAGATCAAGAGAAGATAGCACAGTACATGGTTAAGAACTAAATTGTGAGAATGGTGACAGACAAAGGAAGACCTTCAGGAAACGCCTATATTTTGCAGGTAAGAATAAAATAGGGATGCAAAGAAAGTTACAAATAGCAGTGGCTCTTAGCCAAGGCCAAGACTAATCTTTTAAAATTGCTCTTCCCTCAAATATGCTCTTCTAGAGACTCTGATATCCCACGTCAAAACCACTGGACTAAGGAAGCTGATGAAACAGAATAGGAGTTTCATTGGGGAGTGAGAGGTTTGAATAAGAAAAGCTTTAAGAGTCCATGTAATAGCTTTAGAAAGAAATGTCAGAAACAGTAAGAAGGGAACCCAGACCTTAAAGAAAATTTGAGGTTTTATTCCAGGAAGGCAAAATATGGGGGAGGGGAAGCAAAAAGGAGAAATTATAGAAAAACAACAATCAGAAAAACTCAGAAAAAAAATTGAAGCAATTTTAGCTTTTTTTCACAGGTGAGAACAAAAAAAATTTCATCTATATTATTTTTTCAATAAGAAAGGGGGATAAGAAATGAAGCACGCTCTTTCACAGCAATCAACACAAGTGAAGCAGCTGAGTTTCTGGTTCTTTAACTCATAAAAGGAAGAACTCATTTACACCACCTAACCTCAAAGACTTACTAAGTACAAAGATACAGTAATCAAGACACTGGTGCTAGCATAACAGACAAATAGACTGAACAAATAGAGCCCATATACAGACACACACTTACATTTCAATTAATTTTTGACAAAGGTGTCAAAGAAATTCCATGGCCAAAGAAAAATCTTTTCAATAAATGATGATAGAAAAATTAGGTATCTATATGAAAAACAAAACACAATCTCTAGTTCACACTATATATAAACATAAATATGGATGACTGAACAAAAACTAAAACTACAATGCTTTATAAGAAAATGTGTGTGAATAACTTCACCACTTGGAGATAAGAAAAGGTACCTTAGGTCACAGAACACAATAACCATAAAAGAAAACAACTGATAAACTAGACTTCATCAAACTTAAAAATATCTGCTCATCCAAAGACACCATTAACAAAATGAAAAGGCAAGCCACACAGTGGGAGAAAATATTCGGAAAGCATCTATCTGACAAAGGATTGGTATCCAGGATATATAAAGAACTCCTACAACTCAATAATAAAAAGACAACCTAATTAAAAACAGACAAAAGATTTAAACAGACATTTCAGAAAGGAAGATCAACAAATGGCCAATAAGACATAAAAAAGTGTTAAACATACTAGTCATCAAGGAAACACAAGTTAAAACCACAATGACACTATCACACAACCACCAGAAAGGCAAAAATTACAAGGAGTGACCATCATCAAATGTTGGTGATGATGCAGAGCAACCAGAACTCTCATATATTGCTGATTAGAAGGTAAAATGATACAGCCACTTTGGGAGAAGTGCAATTTTTTATAAAACTAAATAAACACCTCACCCTATGACCCAGCAATTCCACTCCTATGTATTTACCCAAGAGAAATGAAAATATGTCTTTAAAAAACTTGTACAAAAATGTTTATAGCAGCTCTGAGCTAAGAACTTGGAGTAGCCCAAATGTTCATCAAGCAGAGAAGGGCTTACACTAATTGTGGTATATTTATACAGTGAAAGAAAACTCAGCAATAAAAAGAATGAATTAGTGATACATATAACAACATGTATTTTACAAAACATCATGCTGAAAAAGATCCTTACACCAAACAGCACAGAGTGTATGATTCCATGTATATGAAATTCTAGAACAGGCAAAAGTAATCTATGGTGAAGGAAAAACCAGAACAATGGTTATTTGAGGGCAGGGGATTGACTGGGAAGTGTATGGCACTGTCTGTATCTCGATAGAGGTTTGGGTTTCATAGGTATTTGCTTCTGTTAAAATTTATCATATGTTCCATTGGAGATTTGTACAATTCATAGTACATAAGTTTTACCTCAAAGAAGAACAAAAAAACATAAAAACTCAATTTTAGTTAATGACATAAAAAAAGAGAAAAAAAACATAAAAACTGAATTTTAGTTTAAGTGTACTGATATCTGTCTGTAACTTACTTAAAAATGCACCAAAAATTAAGAAGGATTAATGGTTGAATAGAGGGGTAGAGAGTTGCATATATATGTGATAAAGCAAATTTAGTAAAATGTTAACTGTGTAATCTAGTTGGTAAGTATATGAGACTTCATTGTGTAATTCTCTTATGTTTGAATATTTTCATTGTAAGTTGGCAAAAGGGAGGAGAAGTACTCAAGAACTTAGAGAATCAATTTTTTCTGTACTCTGCCAGTCTTAAGCAAAACTGAGAAGTGACAAAAATGTAACAGTTTTTTCTAATAAAGGTATATTGGTTTGTCAAAGCTGAGATAAAAAAAAAAATCCCTTCCCCATTCTCTTATTTCAAGAAAAGTCAATACAATGAAATAACCTTTCTAAAGGGTAGTGATGACAGGCTACCAAGCCATAAATAGATTCAACAAATTAGTGTTTTTGTGGTAAACATGACATGACAAAGTTCTTATCCTTATTTCATGCTCTAAAATTAAGGTTACTTCTTTACTCACCAGGTCATTAGCTTGATCAATTGTAAAAACATTGTTGTTTACTCTATTACCAACTTCAATATGTGCATCAGCTAATGATGAAATAAGCTGTTTACACTCATTCTGCATTCGTGTGAATGGAACGGCAATTTCATCATAATATAAATGTTCTGAAAGGATATCAAGTAAACGTGGCTGCACAGCTAGGGTAACAGCTCTACACTCCTAAAATATAACAGACAACAAATATTCAGGGCAAATATGTAAACATAATTCCAGAAATACATAAATCTTCACTTGCAAACTACCAAGTCTAAATTTCTATTGATTTTGAACCTATATTCTCTTATCTCCCAGAACAACATAGTTATTAGTTGCACAGAGAAAAGGTATCACACCCAAACTACTCTAAAATTTTAATATGAATGACTATAGCACATGCACATGGAACTATTACAATTCCATTAAACTTTCCACTTAATTACTCTTACTTTATTCTGAATTTATTCCAAGTTTACATATATATTATATACCACAGATTTTAAAATATACAACTGTAAAAAGAAATCAGTCAGAAAAGAACACTTAGCATGCACTAAAAATGTTATTTAAAAACTCATTAGATTTCTTAACAGTTGAACCCATAGCTTCACATGCCATACTGTAGAAATGGATATATAATTTAAAGGCTACTTACCTGCCCCCAAATTTAACTAACCCTTCCCACTCTCTCTGGTTGTTGCCTGCCCCAACCAGAGGGGGAATGACCTCAGTGGTGAGCCATGAGGGGTTCTGTGGGATCTGGGTGATCAGCCTGGGCTTCACAGAGTAAGTCCAGAGAAGCTCTGTGAGGGTCCAGAAACCGAACTGTCAACACTTGCTGCTGAGTCTGAGAGGCACAAAAACACAGCATCACTGCCTCTCCAGCACACCGAGTCCTGCCTAAAAACAGATGAGCCTTGCTTCTTTCCAGAGGCAAAGCTGGGGTTTCAGTTGCAATAGAGCATGGCTCAATTACTTTTAGACACAGCTCTGACAAACTGCTAAGAGGCAGTAACAAGCAGCTCTCACAGCAAGTGCAGACAGTTAAATTTCCAGAATTCCAGTCAATGGAATAAACAAAGCCAGCAGGAAGTTTCTCTGATTTACAGAAGCAAGTCTTACACAAAATCATACGTCTTACTAGAAGTTAAAAATTAAAGGGGCTGTAAGGGAATGGCTTATTTGGAAACATAAAGATTTGGGTTTAAATGTGGAGATTTTATTCTTCCTGTGACCAAAAATCTGCCCTTGCTACTAGTCATAAAAATGGATTTCTATCACTCAAAGCCTCTTATCTTTTGTAGTTCTCAAGTACAAGACTGGGGGTTCTAAGAAAAAAGTCTAGGGTTAAAGGCAAATGAGAAACAATATTGCAATATAATTTGAATACTTTTCTATAAATGTTGGATCTTTATACAGAGAAAATTTTCACTTTTCTGTTTGTAAAATATAATGAAAATAATCCTAACAGCTAAGGAAACTGGTTTAAATTGTCTTCATTTATTTTTGGGCAAAATCTTACCTTCTGTAAAGCAGCCCATTCACAGATTACCAAAGCTACACTAATTCTCTGTAAGGCAGATTTGGAGTTCAAATGGAAGAGTAGTAACTGGCCAAGGGATTCAGCTGGTTTAATTTCTTGGGTTACCACATTTACACCTGGATCACAAATACAACAACAAAGTGCTCCTAACAACCTAAGAGGGAGAAAAAAAGAAGTTACTATAGAATTGCTTGAAGTTTCCCCTACTGAAGCTATAACTTTTCCCAAGGAAGACATAACTCCTATCTTATTTTCATAAAAATATATAAATCTTACTTTTAAAACTTCAAAAAAATTAGAAACTTTTTCTTATGCTTTAATTTTTTTCCTACTCTGTAACTAGTGTGATGGAGGAAAGACTGACAGACACATCAGAGGAATCTTTTGGTTAAATGACTTTTGAGTTTATGTATACTTACTTGGCTGCCATCATTCTAGCCCGCATAACAACAAAATCCCTGGTGGCAGGGTCTTCCATGATGGTGTCTGCACCTGCAATGTACTCCTGAAGTACTTCTTTACTCTGGCTTTGGCCTTGACGCACCTTACCACCTGTTTTTTCCTAGAGGGAATAAGGGGGAAGAAAACAATAATTAAAGATTAACCATTAAAATTTAATAGACAACATCAAAAACACTCATTTGTTATAATCCCAGTAAAATACAGTTCTTTTCACAAAATTTTAATGGATAAAAATTGCTATGCATTTTGTCAAGGTTCTAATGATATAATTTTTCCTTATGTTACAATAATGGTATCATGCTTATAATAAAGCAATACAGATTTCTTACATGGTTACTGTATTAATAATTATGAGTTGAACATACAAATACATTATGTCCCTCTACACTTACCTTGGCTCTAGCTTTTACTTCCAGCAGCATGTTTAAATCAATAGGTAAATGAGAAGGCTGCATCATTAAGCAAAGCCAAGCACCCATCCATGGACAAGCAGCTGCTACCACATACTGAACTGAAGCCTTGCTCAACAATTCCATCCAAACCTGCAGAATGAAAAGGGAACAAGAAAGTGAAATTTTTCTAGCAAGGCCTAAAAAAACCTAATACTTACTTTTAGGGATACTGAATCAAAAAAAACAAAAGTAGGAAATAGCACAGAGATTAATTTTAAAATTCAATATAGAGGCTTATTTTTAAATACTGTTTTTGGGTAGGTAGGTTCATATACTAAAAAAAAGTAATACACGAGAAAGTTTTTTAAAAAAGGAGTACAAAGTATTTTCCTCAGTATTTTATGAAAATCACTTAAAAAAAAAGATACCCATAAAAATAAGTTATCAAAATCTCAGTAAGTCTCTGAAATCCTTTGTATGTATCATAAAGCTCAATATGCAGTCCTATATTCAACACCGCTTCAATATATAATAGCTCCTATAAATAACCTCTGCTAAATTCAGAGGTAGTAATATCCTAGTATAAATTAAGAAAAGTATAAGTCTTGATTCATGATCTTACTCAATAAAGCACCTTTTTTGATGCCTAGCATTAAATGGGCTAGGGCCAGCATGTAGAAATAATACCAATGTTAACCCAAGGCTGTTAACAATGAGCCACCTCAGAGGTCAGCGATTCAAGACTAACTTAACAGGTTTTAAAGGTACAACAGTGCCATCTCCTCCCATAAATATTATTAAATACATCAAATGTCTATTCTTTAAAGGTTCCAACACATATGACCAATTTTGCTAAGTAATAAAAAAGTACAAGTCTAAACTATGACAATCAGACTCTATATATGACCAGTAAATCCCAAAGATACTCTGCAGGATCAATAAGCATGCTGATAAACAGCAAAATGAGGGATGGAGAAAAGCAGCCTTTCCTTCATTTTATTTTCTGTATTGAGGCTACAAAGAAAGCGCTTAAAACGTTTGCCAGGTAGGTCACACAAGCAGCAGGGCTAACCAGGACTTTACTATATTCCATAAGAAGCCTATTTCCTTGTCTCATTTTGCAGATCTCCAGACTATTCAAATCTCTTGGATGATTTCTAATTTCTTAAAATCCCTGATCAACAACAGTACAGAGTTATGAAAATTTTTTTACATCTACCAAGATACTGGGAAAGGAGTACAGATATATTCACCATATACCTTGTGAATGAGGTCCAGAATTTCCTGGCTGCTTTCTAAAACACAAAACTGAAAAATGTGTCGAAGCATATCAGGAAGGATAGGTATAAGCCAAGATGAAGAGTTCTAAAAACAAAAACAAAATTATAGCATATAATTCTTTGGTGTTAGCTTATTTAAAAAGCTGTAAGTCAAATAACAGAAGTACTACCATGAAAAGACTGTATGACTTCATCAATAATGTTCAACTGGTGATAAATTTTGACAAGATTCTGGAGCAACAATACCGCATTTATTATTCCAATGGTTTGGAGAAGTTAAATGGCACACAATCGCTAGGAAGCTGGAGAAAGTCTGATTATGATTAACAACACTAAATTGTGCTTCTAATAAATCGAAATCATCCTCTATACGGGAGCAAGCTCTAACCAGCAACAACTCTTTGGTTACATTATATATCACTGCTCAGTCAGGGAAATTTGACAAATGATCAGATTACTGCTGCTGTGCTAAATAAACAGTTTAAGTTCTATGTGCTCACCATTAATGCAAGTAATGAACTGTAAGATGATATCTAACCTAGAAAATTCAACTTTGAGTTCACTACAAAATTAAGTAAACTGTTCTTTTTTTGTGTGTGTATTTATTTTTGGCTGTGTTGGGTCTTCGTTTCTGTGTAAGGGCTTTCTCCAGTTGCGGTGAGCGGGGGCCACTCTTCATCGCGGTGTGCAGGTCCCTCACTGCCGCGACCTCTCCCGATGTGGAGCACAAGCTCCAGATGCGCAGGCTCAGCAATTGTGGCTCACAGGCCTAGCCGCTCCACGGCATGTGGGATCTTCCCGGACCGGGCACAAACCTGTGTCCCCTGCACTGGCAGGCGTATTCCCAACCACTGCACCACCAGGGAAGCCCCAAGGCCAATGTTTTTAATCTATTTTGGGTTAGGGACCCTTTGAAAATCTGGTGAAACTATACACAGAGGAGGAACCAAGATGGTGGAGTAGAAGGATGTGCTCTCACTCCCTCTTGCGAGAACACCAGAATCACAACTAGCTGCTGGACAATCATCGACAGGAAGACACTGGAACTCACCAAAAAAGATACCCCACATCCAAAGACAAAGGAGAAGCCACAATGAGATGGTAGGAGGGGTGCAATCACAGTAAAATCAAATCCCATAACTGCTGGGTGGGTGACTCACAGACTGGAGAACACTTATACCACAGAAGTCCAGCCACTGGAGTGAAGGTTCTGAGCCCCACATCAGGCTTCCCAACCTGGGGGTCCAGCAACAGGAGGAGGAATTCCTAGAGAATCAGACTTTGAAGGCTAGTGGGAACTGATTGCAGGACTTCGACAGGACTGGGGGAAACAGAGACTCCACTCTTGGAGGACACACACAAAGTAGTGTGCGCATCGGGATCCAGGGGAAGGAGCAGTGACCCCAGGGGAGACTGATCTAGACCTACCTGCTAGTGTTGGAGGGTCTCCTGCAGAGGCGGGGGTTGGCTGTGGCTCACCATGGGGACAAGGACACTGGCAGGAGAAGTTCTAGGAAGTACTCCTTGGCATGAGCCCTCCCAGAGTCTGTCATTAGCCCCACCAAAGAGCCCAGGTAGGCTCCAGTGTTGGGTTGCCTTAGGCCAAACAACCAAGAGGGAGGGAACCCAGCCCCACCCATCAACAGTCAAGGGGATTAAAGTTTTACTGAGCTCTGCCCACCAGAGCAACAGTCAGCTCTACCCACCACCAGTCCCTCCCATCAAGGCTCTTACATAGCCTCATCTGCCAGAGGGCAGACAGCAGAAGCAAGAAGAGCTACAATCCTATAGCCTGTGGAACAGAAACCACATTCACAGAAAGATAGACAAGATGAAAAGGCAGAGGGCTATATACCAGATGAAGGAACAAGATAAAACCCCAGAAAAACAACTAAATGAAGTGGAGATAGGCAACGTTCTGGAGAAAGAATTCAGAATAATGATAGTGAAGATGATCCAGGACCTCAGAAAAAGAATGGAGGCAAAGATCGAGAAGATGCAAGAAATGTTTAATAAAGACCTAGAAGAATTAAAGAACAAATGAACAGAGATGAACAATACAATAACTGAAATGAAAACTACACTAGAAGGAATCAACAGGCAGAAGGACGGATAAGTGACCTGGAAGACAGAATGGTGGAATTCACTGATACGGAACAGACTGAAGAAAAAAGAATGAAAAGAAATGAAGACAGCCTAAGAGACCTCTGGGACAACATTAAACGCAACAATATTCGCATTATAGGGGTCCCAGAAGGAGAAGAGAGAGAGAAAGAACCTGAGAAAATATTTGAAGAGATTATAGTCAAAAACTTCCCTAACATGGGAAAGGAAACAGCCACCGAAGTCCAGGAAGCATAGAGAGTCCCATATAGGATAAACCCAAGGAGAAACACGCCGAGACACATAGTAATCAAATTGGCAAAAATTAAAGACAAAGAAAAATAACTGAAAGCAGCAAGGGAAGAACGACAAATAACATACAAGGAAACTCCCATAAGGTTAACAGCTGATTTCTCAGCAGAAACTCTACAAGCCAGAAGGGAGTAGCATGATATACTTAAAGTGATGAAAGGGAAGAACCTACAACCAAGATTACTCTACCCAGCAAGGATCTCATTCAGATTTGATGGAGAAATCAAAAGCTTTACAGACAAGCAAAAGCTAAGAAAATTCAGCACCACCAAACCAGCTCCACAACAAATGATAAAGGAACTTCTCTAAGTGGGAAACACAAAAGAAAAAAACCTACAAAAACAAACCCAAAACAATTAATAAAATGGTCATAGGAACATACATATCAATAATTACCTTAAACGTGAATGGATTAAATGCTCCAACCAAAAGACACAGGCTTGCTGAATGGATACAAAAACAAGACCCATATATATGCTGTCTACAAGAGCCCCACTTCAGAACTAAGGACACATACAGACTGAAAGTGAGGGGATGGAAAAAGATATTCCATGCAAATGGAAATCAAAAGAAAGCTGGAGTAGCTATACTCATATCAGATAAAATAGATTTTAAAATAAAGAATGTTACAAGAGACAAGGAATGACACATAATGATCAAGGGATCAATCCAAGAAGAAGATATAACAATTATAAATATATATGCACCCAATACAGGAGCACCTCAATACATAAGGCAACTGCTAACAGCTCTAAAAGATGAAATCGACAGTAACACAATAATAGTGGGGGACTTTAACACCTCACTTACACCAATGGACAGATCATCCAAAATGAAAATAAATAAGGAAACATAAGCTTTAAATGACACAATAGACCAGATAGATTTAATTGATATTTACAGGACATTCCATCCAAAAACAGCAGATTACACTTTCTTCTCAAGTGCGCATGGAGCATTCTCCAGGATAGATCACATCTTGGGTCACAAATCAAGCCTCAGTAAATTTCAGAAAACTGAAATCATATCAAACATCTTTTCTGGCCACAACACTATGAGATTAGAAATAAATTACAGGGGAAAAAACGTAAAAAACACAAACACGTGAGGGCTAAACAATACGTTACTAAATAACCAAGAGGTGACTGAAGAAATCAAAGAGGAAATCAAAAAATACCTAGAGACAAATGACAATGAAAACATGATGATCCAAAACCTCTGGATACAGCAAATTCAGTTCTAAGAGGGAAGTTTATAGCTATACAAGCCTACCTCAAGAAACAAGAAAAATCTCAAGTAAACAATCTAACCTTACAACTAAAGGAGCTAGAGAAAGAAGAACAAACAAAACCCAAAGTTAGCAGAAGCAAAGAAATCATAAAGATCAGAGCAGAAATAAATGAAGTAGAAACAAAGAAAACAATAGCAAAGATCAATAAAACTAAAAGCTGGTTCTTTGAAAAGATAAACAAAATTTATAAACCATTAACCAGACTCATCAAGAAAAAGAGGGAGAGGACTCAAATCAATAAAATTAGAAATGAAAAAGAAGTTACAACAGACACTGCAGAAATACAAAGCATCCTAAGAGACTACTACAAGCAACTCTATGCCAATAAAACGGACAACCTGGAAGAAATGGACAAATTCTTAGAAAGGCATAACCTTTCGAGACTGAACCAGGAAGAAACAGAAAATATGAACAGACCGATCACAATTAATGAAATTGAAACTGATTAAAAATCTTCCAACAAACAAAAGGTCAGGACCAGATGGCTTCACAGGTGAATTCTATCAAACATTTAGAGAAGAGCTAACATCCATCCCTCTCAAACTCTTCCAAAAAATTGCAGAGGAAGGAACACTCCCAAACTCATTCTATGAGGCCACCATCAACCTGATACCAAAACCAGACAAAGATACTACAAAAAAAGAAAATTACAGACCAATATCACTGATGAATATAGATGCAAAATTACACAACAAAATACTAGCAAACAGAATCCAACAACACATTAAAAGGATCATACACCACAATCAAGTGCAATTTATGCCAGGGATGCAAGGATTCTTCAATATACTCAAATCAATCAATGTGATACACCATATTAACAAATTGAAGAAGAAAAACCATATCATCATCTCAATAGATGCAGAAAAAGCTTTTGACAAAATTCAACACCCAATTATGATAAAAACTCTCCAGAAACTGGGCATAGAGGGAACCTACCTCAACATAATAAAGGCCATATATGACAAACCCACAGCAAACATCATTCTCAATGGTGAAAAACTGAAAGCATTTCCTCTAAGATCAGGAACTAGACAAGGATGTCCATTCTCACCACTATTATTCAACATAGTTTTGGAAGTCCTAGCCATGGCAATCAGAGAAGAAAAAGAAATACAAATTGGAAAAGAAGAAGTAAAACTGTCACTGTTTGCAGATGACATGATACTATATATAGAGAACCCTAAAAATGCCACCAGAAAACTACTAGAGCTAATCAATGAATTTGGTAAAGTTGCAGGATACAAAATTAATGCATAGAAATTTCTTGCATTCCTATACATTAATGATGAAAAATCTGAAAGAGAAATTAAGGAAACACTCCCATTTACCACTGCAACAAAAAGAATAAAATACCTAGGAATAAACCTACCTAGGGAGACAAAAGACCTGTATGCAGAAAACTGTAAGACACTGATGAAAGAAATTAAAGATGATACCAACAGATGGAGAGATATACCATGTTCTTGGATTGAAAGAACCAAAATTGTGAAAATGACTGTACTACCCAAAGCAGTCTACAGATTCAATGCAATCCCTATCAATCCCTATCCCTATTTTTTATGGAACTAGAACAAATTACCTTAAAATCTGTATGGAGACACAAAAGACCCTGCATAGCCAAAGCAGTCTTTAGGGAAAAAAATGGAGCTGGAGGGCTTCACTGGTGGCGCAGTGGTTAAGAGTCTGCCTGCTGATGCAGGGGACACGGGTTTGTGCCCCAGTCCGGGAAGATCCCACATGCCGCGGAGTGGCTAGGCCCGTGAGCCATAGCCACTGAGCCTGCACGCCCGGAGCCTGTGCTCCGCAACGGGAGAGGCCACAACAGTGAGAGGCCCGCATACCACAAAAAAAACACAACAACAACAAAAAACAAACAAAAAAATGGAGCTGTAGGAATCTGACTCTGTGACTTCAGACTATACTACAAAGCTACAGTAATCAAGACAATATGGTACTGGCACAAAAACTGAAACATAGATCAATGGAACAAGATAGAAAGCCCAGAGATAAACCCACCCACCTATGGTCAACTAATGTATGACAAAGGAGGCAAGGATATACAACGGAGAAAAGACAGTTTCTTCAGTAAGTGGTGCTGGGAAAACTGGACAGCTACATGTAAAAGAATGAAATTAGAACACTCCCTAACACCACACACAAAAAGAAACTCAAAATGGATTCCAGACCTAAATGTAAGACCGGACACTATAAAACTCTTAGAGGAAAACATAGGAAGAACATTCTTTGACATAAATCAAGCAAGATCTTTTTTGTTCCACCTCCTAGAATAATGGAAGTAAAAACAAAAATAAACAAATGGGACCTAATGAAACATAAAAGATTTTGCACAGCCAAGGAAACTGTAAACAAGATGAAAAAACAACCCTCAGAATGGGAGAAAATATTTGCAAATGAATCAATGGACAAAGGATTAATCTCCAAAATATATAAACAGCTCATGCAGCTCAATATTAAAGAAACAAACAACCCAATCCAAAAAGGGGCATAAGACCTAAATAGACATTTCTCCAAAGAAGGCATACAGGTGGCCAAGAAGCACATGAAAAGCTGCTCAACATCACTAATTATTAGAGAAATGCAAATCAAAACTACAATGAGGTATCACCTCACACCAGTTAGAATGGGCATCATCAGAAAATCTACAAACAACAAATGCTGGAGAGGGTGTGGAGAAAAGGGAACCTTCTTGCACTGTTGGTGGGAATGTAAATTGATACAGCCACTATGGAGAACAGTATGGAGGTTCCTTAAAAAATTAAAAATAGAATTACCATATGATCCAGCAATCCCACTACTGGGCATATACCCAGAGAAAACCATAATTCAAAAAGACACATGCAGCCCAATGTTCACTGCAGCACTATTTACAATAGCCAGGTCATGGAAGCAACCTAAATGCCCATCGACAGACGAATGGATAAAGAAGTTGTGGTACATATATACAATGGAATTACTCAGCCATAAAAAGGAACGAAATCGAGTCATTTGTTGAGACGTGGATGGATCTAGAGACTGTCATACAGAATGAAGTAAGTCAGAAAGAGAAAAACAAATATCGTATATTAACGCATGTATGTGGAACCTAGAAAAATGGTACAGATGAACCGGTTTGCAGGGCAGAAGTTGAGACACACATGTAGAGAACAGACGTATGGACACCAAGGGGTGAAAACCACGGTGGGGTGAGGATGGTGGTGTGCTGAATTGGGCGATTGGGATTGACATGTATACACTGATGTGTATAAAATTGATGAATAATAAGAACCTGCAGTATAAAAAAACAAACAAACAAAAAACAACTAATACTAAACTTTCTTTGGGTTATTTGTATGGACATATGTTAATATAAATTTTTCAGGCATTACTTGAAATTTCTAAAAATCTTATATGTTCTGGTATAATGTTATAAGTCATAATTGTAGTTATTACTTTAAAATGTATATCTCAGAAATAACTAAATTTCCTTGTCAATTGCATTTTATGAACTTTCATCAAATCTTTAACCGTGGTCATTTTTAAGTCTTTTGTTATTTACAGACAGTTCTGGGTGTACTCTGATGCTTTTGCAAGTATGTTCCTATAAAAGGGTTTCGTCTTCAAGGATTCATGGAAAAGACTCTGACAAGTACAGGTTTCTGGTAATTGACTATACTGCTAAACTGGATGAATAAGCATTTTCAGAACTCTAATGGAAAACTGATGAACTCATAAAAGTGCTAACAAAAGATCAAGATAAAAAAAATTACATGGGACTGAGTGAACTGATGAGGATGATTATAATTTTTGTGACTTTGTTTGAATAAAAAAAAAAATCCCACAAGGACTCAGAGGCAAAAAATATACAAATCAATTTTCACTGTAAAGTAAAGGAGCTGTTACAGTGGAGGATTACTGGACTGAATGTCAACATTATGACATAGTATGAGTGTGTTTCGTGTTTGGTAATTGCAATCATTGTTGCTTTTGTTGTGGTCATCCATTTACAATGCCTGATGTCAGTCTATTTATCTCTTGTAGAAATAAAATACAGTGTGTGTGTGTGTATGTCTGTGAAAAGAAAAGTATGGAGAAAATAGACACTGATAATACAGATATCTTTGAAAAACAACAACAACAAAAAACTATACGCAACCTTTTCTGAGAAAAATACACTTATATACACACTTAGGTGTAACATTTTGCTTTCAGTTTCAGGGGGTTCAGGGATTTCCTTAAGCCCAGGTTTAGAACCTTAATCTAAGGAATTTCTCAGCAATTCAAAAGCCAACCCAAATCAAGCAATCAAATAGTGCTTAATTAAATATCTATTGTGTGCCTAAAATTCTAAGAAAAGGAATCTCACATGTTGTCTATTGTTCAAAATTACAAGCTTGTTGAGAGCTAAAAATTCTATTAACTAGTTCACAGTACTTAACACTACCTCCTTCCACAATTTTTTTTTTTAAAGCAAAAACTGTGTTGTCTGGAAGAGACTGAAGAGAACTTTGAAAAATTTAACTGAAATTCCAGAAAGCGAGAAGATCTAGGGATAATGTATAACTCAGAAAGCTACCTATAATTTTCTAGCCAGTGGAAAACTAACAACCCTGGTCCTATCTTTTTAATATGGTTCTCAAAATGGTTTGAAAGAAGTTTAAAACAGACTGCAAAATCAACAGCTGGGGGAGCCTACTCACTGATTTGCTATGCCTTAACTACTTTCCATTGAAAGGGAAAGGGAAATTGGAAAGAAGAAAAGTTCTCTTTCTTTTCTCAGCAGAGAGAATTAGGGACAATCTTAACAGAATTAGGAAAGCTGTAACAGCAATAACCAAATAATTTGATATTACTCTCCCATAATTTCTTCTCATTTCTCCCCACCATATTTACCAACTCTCTTAATTCTCCCCTAACCCCATCACTGGAAATCCAAATAGTTGCTTGTAGATCCCAAAGCCACACCTATAGAGGAAGAGTTTTCCCCTATATTTACAAACAATGAATATAATATAAATTGTAGTAGCCTTCTCAGGCTATAATCTTTCTTACTGTAGTAAATTCTACTTTATAATTATTAAAAACAACCAGGGGAAGAAAGGGATGAAAGAGCACAGGGTAGAGTATTTTTAGGGTAGAGAAACTATTCTGTATGATACAATAATGATGGAGAGATGTCACATTTGTCAAATTCAGCACAATGAACGTGCAACATCAAGGGTGAAGCCTAGGGAATTCCCTGGCAGTCCAGTGGTTAGGACTCCGCACTTTCACCGCCAAGGGCCAGGGTTCAATCCCTGGTTGGGAAACTAAGATCCTGCAAGCTGCGTGGCGCAGCCAAAAAAAAATAGTGAAGCCTAATATAAACTATGGACTAGCTGATAATGATAATGTCAACGTTCGTTTACTGACGGTAACAAATGTACCATTCTGGTGTGAGATGCTGATGGTAGGAGAAGGTGTGTTTGGGGGAGGGTAGGGGGTATATGGATGGGCACTCTGTTTAATTTTGCTCTAAAAAGTGAAGTCAATAAATAAACAGAAAAATAAAATTTAAAAAATAGAGAGGGCTTCCCTGGTGGTGCAGTGGTTGAGAATCTGCCTGCTAATGCAGGGGACACGGGTTCGAGCCCTGGTCTGGGAAGATCCCACATGCCGCGGAGCAACTAGGCCCGTGAGCCACAACTACTGAGCCTGCGCCTCTGGAGCCTGTGCTCCGCAACAAGAGAGGCCACAATAGTGAGAGGCCCGCGCGCCACGATGAAGAGTGGCCCCCACTTGCGACAACTAGAGAAAGCCCTCGCACAGAAACGAAGACCCAACGCAGCCAAAAATAAATAAATAAATCAATTTTAAAAAATAAATTAAAAAAATAAAGGGAAACCAAAAACCTAACCAAACAAAAAAAACCCGACCCAGCATACGCAGATCACCATCATCACAGGAACCAGTATTTTAAAAAACACATATTCTCCAGTAGCAAAACATAAAGTCTGCCTAGAAGAAAATACAAGATACAAAATACAAGTTGGGAAAACAGCCATAGGCCAAATTCAGTCCATCTAAACAACTGTGCAAGCATCTCCTTTTAGATATGGTTGCAAAAAGTTACATGCTTTAGCTCACTATTAGTATTTTCTCAAAATATCACTAAGTACAATTTGGCCCATCCAGAGTCAACTTGCCTCTTGCAGATCTGAAAGTTCGTCCACCTGCTTTCATTAATTTTGTGCCTGTCTTCCAGTAGACAATGATTTAGGCAGGTAACCTAATGTTTTTATTTATAGTTTATTAAATTGGTTGGGGAGTAGGGTACAGTGAGGGGTGTAGTACTTTCAGTCCTTCAGACATTATCCACCTTGGGATTTTCCATTCCAAAATTTTAAAAAATAGTCAATAGACTTCTAGTATGCTACTAACTAGGAGTCTACTAGTCAAAAATTTCCCTCCTAATCTTAGGCAAAGTCTGGAAAGTTCTGATGACTTTAGTATTAGTCTAGCAGAGTGCAATCTAAAATACAGGAAAATTCCTACCACAGACTGTTTACTTCACCAGGTTTAAATCAACTATAACCTGGACTACTACAACTCAAGTTATAAGTAAATTCATGTTTTAAGAGGGCTTTTAAAAATATTCTTTTGTTTTGTGTTAAATAATTAATATGATATTAGCGCTAGCGCTTTATGTTAGTGCTAAATGTGGTCCCCAACATTTCTATAGTGAGGGTCAGATGGAGGGGAGGGCATTTATGGGAATTACTCAGGGGAATGAAGGACAGTTATTTAATTTGATGAGAATGGGGCAGTCTCTTTCCAGCTCCTTTATTCAGATTGGTGTTCCCACCTGTGTTCTGCCTTCATGGAACTAATAAGGAAAGCTGATGACAAACAAAAATAAGCCTATCAGACACGTCACTGTACCAGAAAATCAAGGTTAAGCTTCTAGCCATCTATACTCCCTTACACTCTATCCTTCAGCCAGACCAATTTCCTTTCACTTCCTCTTTAGTGCCGTCATGCTCACTCCTACTCCCAGAGTTTAACACATGTTCCTTCCTCTGTTACCCTGCTCTTCACCTGGTTAAATTCCACTCATCCTTCAGGTCTCAGTTTCAACTTCACTTTTAGCTAGTGGGGATCCAGTAGCACTGTCTTCTTCCCCTACCAGATACTTACCTCATTATGTATTGATAGTTTTATGAAATGACCATTATATAATTATAAGGGCTTGTCTAGTTGTCTTCTCCTGTCTTGCTTAGTTTCCTGTCTTAAGTTCAACAGAAGGGCAGAGACCTTGTCTCTTACCAATAAGTATCTAGAAAATTGTAGGCACACGGTTGGCACTAAAATATCTGTTGAATAAACCTACCTTGCTTAGGGGAATGGTCCAAAGTCACAGGGAATAGTTGGTAATATGCAAAATTTTCCACAACTGTAGTTGGCAATAAATCCCTAACTGGCAAAATTGGCATCTTAGGTGGGATAAGATCTTGCCAGTACCATTTTGCTATGCCCCCTCTTTTATCTTCCCCCAAGCACACCCACAAAGTGGGCAGATGTGGAAAAAAAAGCAGCAATCTGATTATCATTACCATGAACACCTGATTCCTGCCTGCAGGCAAATGCATCATCATTTCTATCTCCATATCAAATGATCTGGGATTGCAGGGAAGAAAATCTGGAAAGAAGCTACAACAAAGTGATGAATCATACTGAGTTCTGTGTTCTTCCACTAATTTGGTCTGAAATCCTATTTTGGCCCACTGCCAAAAACAAAAACAAACCCAATTCTATATATAGACAATTTATAATGCCTTGTTTTATTTATTTGTCCAACCAATATTTATTGAAAGTCAACTAAATATATAAACTTTGCTCTCCTCTTCTCATACCTTTATAAAACCTGGTCAATACCTAATTATGCTAATGTTCTCAAATGCCAAAGTCTTAGTCAGCTCTATTCTTTTGGTCTTTCTTTCCTTCTCTACATATGCATATGTTAAATTTTCTTACATCCTGGACTAAATATGCCCCAGATTCCAACTCAATCTCATGTATGTCTTCATGCTAAATATAAGCGTCATGCTAATGTTTGCCTTTCAAACAAAAATCAATACTGTATGTATTGAAATTCTGGATTGACTCACAAAGTGACTGATGCAAATGGAATGGAAAAGTTGACCCAGTCAACAAAACATGGCTAAACTAGAGATTAATGTCCAGAAGCATATTTTCCTAGATCGTGAATTCGAGTTCTGGTTAAAACAGATAGTGGTTATCAAGACTAATTAATCTAGACATTCCAGTAAAGTAGTTCGCTGATAGACATATACATTCATAGATAAACTCGCATGAATAGTCTATAGAAAGGAAAAACACGTAATGACTCATATGAGAAGAGAATCTAAAAAAGAGTGAATATATGGGTATGTATAACTGATTCACTTTGCTGTACAGCAGAAACTAACACAACATTGTAAATCAACTATACTCTAATAAAAAATAATTTTTTAAAAAAAGGAAAAGCAAGGCTTCCCTGGTGGCGCAGTGGTTGAGAGTCCGCCTGCCGATGCAGGGGACACGGGTTCGTGCCCCGGTCCGGGAAGATCCCACATGCCGCGGAGCGGCTGGGCCCGTGAGCCATGGCTGCTGAGCCTGCGCGTCCGGAGCCCGTGCTCCGCAACGCGAGAGGCCACAACAGTGAGAGGCCCGCGTACCGCAAAAAAAAAAAAAAAAAAAAAAAAAGGAAAAGCAAGTGATCAATTACTTCACTTTGTCAAGCTCCTAGTTCAGCAAAAAAAAAAAGTTACATCTTGATTTTAAGTCATTACCAAACGAAATTAATTTGGTTTGCTTAAGAGTTCTTATTTCATACTCCCTGAGAAGCCAGGCTTGCCAATACTTTCATATGTTAACAACAGAGATAAAGGCACAGGGATTAAACAATTTATTTTCACAGATGCCAAGGTATGTCACATGGAAGTGTAAAAGAAATGAGATTTCCCTGGTAGTCCAGTGGTTAGAACTCTGAGCTTCCACTGCCGGGGGCCCGGATTTGATCAGTCATCAGGGAATTAAGATCCTACAAGCTGCATGGTACAGCCAAATAAATAAATAAAAGAAATGAGAGTTTATTATTTCATAAATAACTATATTAACTGTGATTCTACACAAAAACATTTTAGAGATGAGTATATCTGCATATGCACTTTTCTTTTCCCATCTTTACTGGAGTATAACTGCTTTACAATGTTGTGTTAGTTTCTGCTGTACAACAAAAGTGAATCAGCTGTATGTATACATACATCCCCATACCCCCTCCCTCTTGAGCCTCCCTCCCACCCTCCTTATCCCACCCCTCTAGGTCGTCACAAAGCATCGAGCTGATCTCCCTGTGCTATGTATACACACTTATGATCGGATAAATTTTAAGATTTAGGATATCTTCCTTATAAAGTCTTCTGGTTTTACAAAGCAAAACAAAACACAAAATTACTAAAGATAATCAAAATACTTCCAATGGAACAGAGGCATCAGTCTTTATGAGGTACTGATGCACTGAGCTACAGTGAGGTTTGGCCACACCAAATTACCTTGGAATTATTGAGGGGAATAGGTTGAGAAACTAGGAACTGAAACCAAAACAGAGCTAACTAGTAAATTAGCTCTGAAGTTTTTTTCACTTTGGACTTAAGGTGACTTCATATTCAAAAATGGGAAGGTAATTCAAGAGACACATTCCATTTTGTCTTCTAAAACTAGAAGCTGAAAGTCAGCAAGAATTGGATCTAAATCTGAGTTGAGTCGCTTACTATGAGATGTGTAGCTATGAGCTTGGGAAGGTTTCTTAATTTTTGATCATCAGTTCCCTCATCTGCAAAATAGGAATGGCAATAGCCACCCCATTTATAGTGCTTACTGAAATTCACAGCATAAAGTTAAGCTCTCAATAATAGCCTGGATTATTATTACTACAATTACATATCATTCTTACACCCTAGAATACAAATAAGATTTTGAAATTGTTAGGAAAGATTTCCAAGAAGTGTAAGTGTTAATTATTATTGTTATGTCTGTACTATTAATAATTTGTATTTGTACAGAATTAAGGCACTTTCATATACATTATCTTACTTGGTCAATATATTACTCTGAAAAAGGATCAATAGAGATTATCCACAGAGGGTTAAATAAACTTGATCAAGGTCATAAAGCTAACAAATGGTAGAGCTAAGGTTAGAACCCAGATTCTCTGTTTAGTTAAGGGATCTTTTCATTAAACCACTGAAGAGGAAACAACAGTGATAGAATGCAGCTCAGAAAAAAGTAAGGCAAGCTATATGAAGGTATATTTTATTGTCACAACAGGCCTAACATCTGTAGTCCAAATTCCCTGGAGCCAAATATGTTTTAAAATTCAGAATATTTTCAAATTTTAGAACAGTAATGAGGTTGTATATACCATATGTTATGTAATATCCTCAATAGAGTCTGAGGCAGCATCTGAATAAAATATATTAATATTTCTGCAGCAAAATTTGTGAATAGGCACATTAAGTAGGATAAAGACTTATTCAGAATGGTCAGGTTTTTCTACCAAATAAGTAGTTTTATAAGTTGACCCAACTTACAAAAGTGCTGGATTTCAAAATTGCTGGTAAGAGACCATGGGCTTGCATTACAAGAGTCTGTGCATAGCTATTAATCAATCTATAATAACTATCAGGTAATGCCATGGGAGGAACACAATAACAGATAAAAGCATCATACATGGTTTACTCTGCTATCTTCTCAGAAAGCAAATAATGTTGCCAAAATCACAAGATTAACCATAACCATTAAATAAATGCTCTTCACTGCATAATGACTTTATTTAAATAATGTTTTAGATAAAGAAAAATCATAGTGAGTTGTATAAGTCAGAATAACTTTATGGCCCTAGAAATCTGACCTGTTTCCTGAAGGAAAGTTACAGTGAGGAAGAAACGAAGCGAATATTTAGGAGAGAAAATGTGTGTGTGGCTGGGGGCAGGTAGTGTTGGTGATGAGCCATGTACAAAGATACTCTCATCAAAAGAACGTAACATGGTTACAACTGGGATACAGGGGTAGACGTGGACAATATTAGGGAATAGCAGAGGAAAAGGCTGACAAGAGCCAAATAACAGAAGAACAAGAAAGACAGGAATTTAATTCTAATGTAGTAGGCAATGACAAATTACTAACAAGTTTGCAAGTAAATGAGGCTATGGTCCCCCAAATTATCCTGACACTTAACTCAAATTCTCCCCTTTTAGAAATACTATGACTGTGTAGAAACTAAATATACAAAGACTGATTCCAAACCTTAAAGAGCCAACTATTAGGGAAAGGACAATAATATTTTTTTATAAATATACAGAAGAAAGAAAATGGGTAAATTAGAAAATAGGTGATGTTCTAAGGGGGTTACCATTTATTCTTTATATTTTTCATGAAAAAAACTTGAAGCAAGTAAGAATTATAACAAATGCCAAGTGTGGATAGTGGATAGATGAATGTTGTTTTATAATTCCCTCTTTTTTCTATTTAAATAATTTCCCAAAATTAAAAAAATGAAAAAGAGGTGGTGGTGGTAAGAAAAGTAATCTGAAAGGGTTTGGCTTTATAGTATTATTTTGGGAAAAAAACAGAACAAAAAATCAAACAAAATAGTAAAGAATATATGTGGGGGCCAAAAAGTGGAATGTACTAAGAGTGGGTGATATGCACCATAACTACAGCCTCCAATGGTGAGGCTACTGGAGAGCAAGGCTCAGGGCAGTGACGAAGCACAAAATAATCTACATGCATCAATATTAAGTTTCACTGACAGCAATGCTTTCAGTAAAAAGACACTCTGAAGATACAGGATAGATAGTAACAATGGGAAATTTCATTAGTGACACCATTAAAATTTTTTTAAGAAGAGAAAAAGAAGAGGCATAGATAACAAACACAAAAGGACATAGGAAATACAATAAACATTAAAACCTAGAAAAATAAAGGATTATGCACATATCAGAATAACTGGATGGAAGATATGGAAGCAGGATAGATTTAAATGTCTAAAAGGAGGAGACTCTTTGGAAAAGCTCTTTTGTTCAATACAGTCTGTATAACTTGCCTAATTTGAAACTGACATATTTTTCAGAAAAATGAGATGCTTATAGAAGTATGTATTAAAGATACTAGATGTTAAATAGGAAGAAGTAAGGGAAGATGACTTTTTTAACCTTATCACCCAAATCCTCCTGATCTTTCAGCACTTAGTCTAGCCTTCAATGCTGCTTCCTGACACCTATCATATTCTGGTCTTCCATTATTTATTTGCAGAGGTTTATTAAACTTATTACATAAGAGTCTTATCACAATCATATCATAAATTTTTTCAAAGTAAGAACCATGTAGGATTTTTTTCTTATTGATAATTTCCCGTAACACCCTGCACTGAATTTTATATAAATTTATTTAACAAATATTGAGGGCCTATGCATAAGTGATGGCTGACGTACCACAAATCACATACAAACACAACAGAGTTCTGGTATAAGAAATGACAGTCATCATCATCAATCTTCTACACATGCTAAGGCCAAAGCATTCATTTACAAGCCAGTAAAGGCAAATTCAAATTTGGTCAAAGGACCTAAATAAATAAATAAATAAAGCCCCGAATAAAAAGAAATCAACATCACAGAACACCGTAGAGATGTTTTCACAACCACATAATTTTAATAGCCAATATCAACAATCATTGAGGACTTCCCTGGTGGCGCAGTGGTTAAGTATCTGCCTGCCAATGCGGGGGACACGGGTTTGAGCCCTGGTCCAGGAATACCCCACATGCTGCGGAGCAACTAAGCCCATGCACCACAACCACTGAGCCCATGCGCATAGAACCTGTGCTGCGCAACAAGAGAAGCCACCGCAATGAGAAGCCCGTGCACTGCAACCAAGAGTAGCCCCCACTTGCTTCAACTAGAGAAAGCCTGTACGCAGCAACGAAGACCCAACGCAGCCAAAAATAAATAATAAATTTATTAAAAAAACAAACAAACCAATCACTGAAGGGCTAAAACAATTTTGAAGGGGATTTGGAGCAATTTTGGAATCAAAAAAATTTGAAACATGAGAGGAGGAGCCAGATTTTAAGATGGACAAAAGTGAGAAATCACAATTGACAGCTGAGAGAGGAAAAAAAAAAAACACCTAGGAAAAAGCAACTGAAAAAGAAGCAGTGTGACTCATGTATCTCAATATTCCCACGGTATACCGTAATAAGCAAGCACACTATTGACCAATAAATCATCTTGGTGACTCTTTCATCAAAAAATATTAACTTATGGGCTTCCCTGGTGGCGCAGTGGTTGAGAGTCCGCCTGCTGATGCAGGGGACACGGGTTCGTGCCCCGGTCCGGGAGGACCCCACAGGCCGCGGAGCAGCTGGGCCCGTGAGCCATGGCCACTGAGCCTGCGCGTCCGGAGCCTGTGCTCCACAACGGGAGAGGCCACAGCAGTGAGAGGCCCACGTACCGCAAAAAAAAATTAACTTATGTTTAATATACTTTAAGATGATAACCAGGTTTGTCAATGATTTTAATGGGTAACTATTTTTGGTGGCAAAAAAGTATGTTTCAACTATTTAGAAAACTGATTTATATGAAATACCTGATTTCCTAATAATGTAAATAAAGTTGACATTACTAAAGAAATAATGCCACAAAAGTTAAGTTTAAAAGAGACTGCAGGTGGCTTAATCACCTTATAAAGAACAGAAAGGCTTAAAAGAACAATGAGGAACTCATATACAAAATATACAAAGAAATCTTAAAATTCAACAGTAAGAAAACAACCCAATTTAAAAATGGGGAAAAGATCTGAACACTTCATTAAAGAAGAAATATAGATGGTAAAAAGCATATGAAAAGATGTTTAACATCATATATCATTAGGGAACCGCAAATTAAAACTATAGTGAGATACCACTACACACTTATTAGAAAGGCTAAAATCCACAACACTGACAACATCAAATGCTGGGAGATGATGTAGAGGAACACAAACTCTCACACTGCTGGTGGAAATGTAAACTGGTGCAGCCACTTTTGGAAGACACTTTCTTATAAAATTAAACATACTCTTACTATATGATCCAGCAATTATGCTCCTTGGTATTTCACTGAAAACTATGCCCACACAAAAACCTGCACGTGAATGTTTAAAACTTTGTTCATAATGGTCCAAACAGAAAGAAACAGAAGTATCCTTCAATAGGTGAATATATGAACTGTGTTACATCCATACAATGGAACATTATTCAGTGATTAAAAAAATGAGCTATCAAGTCACAAAAAAACATGGAGGAACCTTAATTCTGTATTGCTAAATGAAAAAAAGCCTCTCTTAAAAGGCTACTTACTACATGACTCCAACTATATGACATTCTGCAAAAGGCAAAACCATGAAGACAGTAAAAGGATCAGTGGTTGCTAAGGCTCTGAAGGGAGGAAAAGTAGAAATGCATAGGTGGGGCACAGGCATTTTTTAGGGCAGTGAAACTATTCTCTGTGTTACTCTAATGGTGGACACATAACACTGTACATTTATCAAAACCCATAGAATCTACAATACAAAGAGTGAACCCTAATGTAAACTGTAGACTTTGTTAATAATATATCAATATTGGTTTATCAACTGTAACAAATGTACTACACTAATGCAAGATCTTAGCTAAAGGGGAAACTGTGTGCATATGGGTAGGGGCATATGGGAACTATGTACTTTTCGCTTTTTCTATAAACTTAAAACTGCTCCAAACAACAACAACAACAACAACAACAACATGAAGGGAAGAAATTTGATAACTTCAAGAGGTCTACCGAAAGTGAATTTAAGAATATTTACATCAAAAACATTTAGGCAAAACTCACAAAAGTAAAACAAAAATGAAGTGAAAACTCAGAACAACCCATGCCGGTTTTGTCATATGAACCCATGCCTGATCAACTAAGGATTATAAAACAGACCTGATAGTTTTTCCTTAGAAGACTGTGATTAGACAAAAAAGATAATGTAAAACGAAACTTTACAAACATTGATTCATGGTAGTGCAACACAACATCATGTTGTAGATTAAAGTAGGTCTACATGGAATATTCCTAATTCACATATGAATGCATGGTTAGTGAACACAAAAGAGACATTTACCCCTACGATATTGTCTAAAAAATTAATCACTGCTTTTTGAAGACCACCGTCTCAAACTGCACTATCTATAAATAACAGCATGATAGAAGAATAGATTCCTTATGGTGTTTCCCTAAATTCTAGTATTTTGTTTGACCTTTAGGGCTATTTTTAAAATAGGAATGCGAAGCCTTTTACAGACAGGGCAAGGACTCCTCAGCTCATTAACAGATTCCATTCACACAGTGATATTACCTGAAGGTTCTCTGTAGGCATTTCATTGTGTTATTCCTGAAGTATACTATCCTTTGAAATATCATGCTCTTAAGATTGAGTAATCCTTAAGAGAAGGTAAGTGCCTAGCAATTTTATTATCAGTCTTTAGAGTCATACCGCAGAGCTTCAAATGTAGCCTTCTAACCTGGGATGAGTTTTGCCAATCATCCAACTGTCAACCACACAGAGCAAGAAAAGAATAAACAACAAGTCTCTGACAGGAAGGGAATATTCAATCAATCTTTCATTCGACAAATACTCACTGAGGGCCATCCATGTGTTAAGCAATATTCCAAGTGCTGGGAATACAACCTACAACAAAATATTAAAATATTTCTGCCCTTATGGTGATTACATTCTTATGTGTCTACAGAGTCACCATACAATTTTACTAGGCCTAGCATTCTCCTGATCGTTATGTGAAGCAAGGGTAACCTGGTGATCATATTTATTTTACAAAATTAATTTATATAAATTTCAAGATTACTATGGTTATTAGTTCTTACCTGGTCTTGAGTTGATAATAAAGTGAACAGAGTTTCCAATGCTGCTCTTCGAACTGATGATATAGTGTGATGCAAAAAAGGCCAGACTCGTGGAACTAAAACTGTGAGTGACTGTTGAATACTAATAAAGAAGACACAAATTAATCTTACTCATTCTCAGTTGAAGCTCTATTGATACATTTTCTAAGTATCAATTCCTTGTGGACCTAGTATCATTTTTGATGAATAAATTCTAAAAAGACAATACAATTTTCATATGAACATTCGCTTAACACCCTCATTCAAAACCGTTATTATATAGTACCAGTACAGACAGAGCAAATGCAGTCATAAAGAAGAGGAGAAATATTAACATTAGGTTGTTCTATGGCACTAATGCCATGAATTAACCTTTATCAAATTAGAACTTTCCAATATAACTGCACTTATTCTCAGTTTGTTCTTACTCAGGAAAATGGGGGCATGTATCTTAGCTGGTAGTCAGCCTACACAAAATCAGGATTGCTAATCCTTACTACTTTCCCATGGCTAACCCCAATGGGTAACCCCAATGGGTAACCAATAGGTGCACATAACTTACAACCCCCTTTGGGGCCATCTCTATCACATATCAAAAGAAACAAGAGATGGTATGGTAGTAGATTTGAAATTTGTTATCCTGATCTAGCATTACTAAGTTAGGAAAATTCAAATTATCTTCCTTCTCACAGATTAGATTTTTTTTTTTTTTTTTTGCTGTACGCGAGCCTCTCATTGTTGTGGCCTCTCCCGTTACGGAGCACAGGCTCCGGACTCGCAGGCTCAGCGGCCATGGCTCACGGGCCCAGCCGCTCCACGGCATGTGGGATCTTCCCAGACCAGGGCACGAACCCGTGTCCCCTGCATCGGCAGGCGGACTCCCAACCACTGCGCCACCAGGGAAGCCCCTCACAGATTAGATTTTAAATGGGAAAGCAAGCAAAGCCACGTGTAGGCTAACAACTTGGACTAAGATTCCTGTCACATCCGTGAGTCATTTATAAAAGTTACCTCAAATTAGGAAATTATTTATAACTAGCACTTGAAATATATACCTCTGTAGAAAAAGAAATGAGGAAAAAAGAATATGTCATTGTAACTATTTATCTGTTCTTTTAGTTCCTCTCAGGACATCCATCTTTTAATGCTATTTTCATTACTTGCAGGTTTGTATGAACATCACTTCTTAAATTTATTTACACATTTAGTAAATTTACTTATAAAATTATAACTTAAAACACATTCACACACGGACATAAAACAGTCAAATATGTATTATAAAAGCATTATAACAGGTCTTGTTAATAGTGTAACTGTTCATGCTCCAAATACATGCTGCATTTCTTCTTACATAAGCTGGAAAGTATCTGCCAAATATCAAAACATATGAAGCAAATTTTCTAAGGCAATTTTGAAAAAAAAAATAAAAAACTACATTATTTCTCATTGAATTAACAGAATTTTCACTACATTCTTTCATTTTTGTTTACATTATCTAGCTTTCCAGACACTGTCCACTTGATTACTTTTTTTTAAAAGTCCAAAGTCTTTATTTAGGGCTGGTGCCAACAAACTAAGGCTCACAGTTCAAATCCACTCTACTTGGTTTTTTTAAATAAAGTTTTATTGGATCGCAGGCATGTTCATTCCTTTATGTATTATCTATGACTACTTTTGTGCTACAATGGCAGAGTTGAGTAGTTTTGACAGAGATCATATGGCCCACAAAGCCAAAACATCACTATCTGGGCAAAAAAAGTTTGCCAACCCCTGATATAGAGTAATTAAGAACTCTTGCATTTTGAAGCTTGAGAAGGGCTTTCATATAGATTAACTGATTTAATCCCTATACCAATGAAAGCATCTGAAAATTAGGAAACGCCATATATGCACTACCACTTCAACTTTTTTCTTCATTTTATAGGCATTTATTTTGCTACTCCAATTTGTGAGCTGTCCTACTAGCCTAAATTTAACATTGAAGGACTATCAGCAGGTCAGTATTATTTGAAACATTTTTCACACATTGATGATTTTCATTGGAAACAGATGCACTCTCAGAACCAGAAATCATTTATAATCATAACCACATAAACATTCACTGAACACTCTCACTAGGCTAAGAAGAATAACTTTCTCATCTGTGATTTTTTTTTTTAAGTTGCATACGATTTTCTTCTCTATCTCCAAGGATACTATTAATAGAAAATAATATTCAGGAGCCAGTCTAAAAGGTAGAGAATACATTAATTAGCTGAGCTTCATTTCAAATATCAGGATAGGAAAATAAACAACACTTTAAATTTTTGGTTTATGTTTTGGCTTCACCCAGACTCTGACTTTGGACATTATATTACATTATTATGTATTCCCTTCCTGATGACTGATTACTGAAATCAAGAACAAGAGGTGAAGTGAACATCACAAAGAAAAAGTTTACAGAGTAGCAAATTTTGGAAAAAGTAAAACTGATGTTCAACAGTAATTCTATTAACTAAATGTCACAAAGGCTAAAATTCCATAGTCTGGGGCTAGGGGTGAAAATAATATGTAATAATTGTATTTCTAAAGTTAACTATTACAGGATGAACAAATCGAAGAATTATATAAATAAACTAACCCAAGAATATGACCAAAGTTCCCGCCCCAAAAGAGCTGGTGGCTAGACAGTCAAGAAGAAAAGTCCTCCTGGAAATAACTGTCTTTGGCATCCCCAACTTACCGTACTGTTCTAAACAGTGCTAGACTATTGTATTTTTAGGCTTAATTATCTGGAAATGTATGTAAACACTTTTTACTTTATTCCACTGAATAGAAATAATTACCTGCATTGTTGAACCTGAGGGTAAGTTAACAAGGATGAAAGAAGAGTCATAATACTATTTGTTGAAGCTGTTAGATCATCTAGTTCCAGAAGAGCATCCCATAATGTATTTATAATGAAGGGTACCTGTAAGATTAGTTATCAAGAAAAGTTATTAATTTTGCAAGAAATATTCCCGAGTCATGCCAAATTGTATCTCAGGAGTCACTACTGATTCAACAACATATACAATCCCAATGACCCTGGATAATGCCAGTTTTGAGCAAAGTTAAGAAGTCTTTAACAATTCTCTACCCCTCTTTTTAATGCCACTCAACTCTACTTTGGCACTGCCCTTTCTAATGAGGCTCATAATGGGATGGAGAATTCAGGAAATAAGTTATCTAATACGCTATTTTATGTAAAAAACTAAACTTTGAAACCAATACAGTGTAGACACACATGTCAGGACTCTCTGAGTAAAGTAATTTAATATATTTAATACATTCCTAATCATCATGGAAGGACAAATTTAGTTTCTGAGCTTTCAAAGTACTGCTTGCCACACTCCCAAATACATGTGTTCCAGTTTTGATAATTCAAAAGGAAGTCAGATAGATCTTAAAAGAGGCATTTCAAAGATGAAACCAGATTAAAAAACCAAAAGCCAAAACCAAAATCAAAACAAACAAAAATCTCATATTCCTAAAAACCGGGAATGAAATGAAGAAAGGGATGGTTGCTTCCTTCTCAAGGAAGTTCC
This sequence comes from Lagenorhynchus albirostris, assembly GCF_949774975.1. Lineage (NCBI taxonomy): Eukaryota > Metazoa > Chordata > Mammalia > Artiodactyla > Delphinidae > Lagenorhynchus > Lagenorhynchus albirostris. The sequence continues at coordinate 50,011,871 of NC_083110.1, read as the reverse complement.
CTACATATTCTGTACATGAAAGGGAAAGATAAATAGACACAGTTCACTCTTCCCAAGGATAATATATAATCGAGATTCCATGCATCAGAGGGTTATTTGTCATAAGAAAAATGGAGAAGGGCGAAAAAAGTCTGTTTTTCCTAACATGCTACACCTCAAATGTAAACAGGCTCTACATGAAGAAAATGCAAAAATATTTACTTTTTGTGTCTGAAGATACACAAGGCTTTCTACCACAGGTACTAATGATGCTGCAGCAACAGCTCTCACATCATCATCAAGATCCTGGAGTCCTTCAATTATTCTAGTTAAAACTTTAGGCAATAAAGTATTAATTACATCCTGTAAAAGAGTAGATCAAAACAGATTAATTTTCTATAGTACAATTATTGTGCTTAAACATCTTTTATTAAATTTACATATGGAAGCACAAATTCCAATATTTATTTAAAAAGAATCATGTAAATGGAAACAAAAAATAACATCAACAGATGCCTATGTAACTAATCTCATTTCAAAAAGAACACAACAGTATCAAGTACTTCATTATTCATTGTGACTTGAAACATCAGAACATGTTTTCAAGGCGGGACTATGAATTCCCAGTGTGAATACACACATACACACCCCTGTGCTAGAACCTTAACTTCTATTTCTCATTCAACACCACTGACAAACAAAGGGAATACGAGAGAAGAGGGAAAGAAAGCCATCTCTTCCTGCTTCTCATTACTCCAAACTACCCTCTTTTCAATCGCCCCAATAAAGGCAGCTCCCAGAGGCTACTCCTGTGATCATACACTAGGAATCTCGCCGAGAACTGGTCTTGCTATGAAACAGAAACAGGTTTCCAAGCCTATCTTTTAATTTGTTCTTATTAGCATCACCTATCTCTATGATACTACCTCAACAAGGCAAATCTTGAAGGACTGGCTTACCTGTAACACTAAGAATCTAGGGCCAATTCATTTAATTAATGAAAATAAACTAAGAGGGGGAAAAAACTCTCCCATACATGCTTCAAAAACTGAAGTGTTTACCTGACGAACTGCCAAAGCATATTTTATTCCTAGCAGACCACCATGTCTAACTTCCCATTGTTCTTGTGTAAGTAATTTAAGCAGCACGTCCACAGTCTTATGAACTCCTGTTTCATTCATGTGTTTTAACACCACACCTAATGTCTGAGCACAAGTTTCACGAACTGGTGCCACAACCTACAAATGAGAAAGTAAGATAACTCACATTTGCAAAAAAACTTATTTTGTAAGAATCTGAAATTTGATTGGGTAAAGCCTCCCTTAGGCGATACTTACTTCATCAGAAACAAAGTCTCCAAATCTGTCTAATGCAAACACACAAAGGAGTCTAATAACCAAGTCTTCCAACCACTCTTGATGCTGTTGAATCATCTGTTAAAATGATCACTTTTTAATAACGTATTAAAACATATTAAGGGAAACATATTAGGTCCAAAAACTAAAACTAAACTATTATACTATAGTAAACTGAAACAAAATACTGGGACAGATTATTTTAGCTGTAGGAACAATAACCAAAATATGGAATAGTCCCAATTACTATCTTTAATATTAACCACATTCTCTTCCATGATTATTAGATATACTGTATCAAAATCTTTAAAATTCATGAATTCTATTATTTTACTTGCACTCCAAGAGAAATTAAGAAACCACTTAAGGCTGCTCTGATATTAATTATATCTATCATGTATCTATTATCTAGCCTATTACCAGTGTCTCCATTTTAACACCATATTACTTACTGACCTTTAAACTATCCTTTCATTCACCTTACTCTACATTCTAATCCCTTATATCCTGCTCAAATACTAATGCTTCTACATATTTTTCCACTCAATATCTCCAGACATATCTTTCCCTTGAACTCATTCTTCCTGTCTATAAATAATATAAATAAACCTCTTCCTAAGTTTTTATCTTTTTCCTTATGTTCACCTTTCCATGTTTCTTATTATTTACCTCTCATTTCTGCTTCATGGCTCTGTTACTTCCCTGTCTTGGAAAAAGAGGCCACCTACTGAAACTTGGTGATAATTATTGATTTTCTACACTTACACTTACCTCTTCTAAAGTGCTGTCTCCCATTTTACCACCACTTTTCCCATGAGCTTTAAGGATTTCCCTAAGTCCAGTGCCTGCACCATGTCGAACCTAATAAGAACCAAGAAGCAAATATCAGAGGTTAAATGCTTAAGAAACAGTGTTTACCTTTGCTTCAGTATGAAAAAGGGATATCAGATTTTTAAGAAATTGGAACTAAGCAGTACTTCACAAGAATGTGTTTTTCTTCTATTGTCCAAGAAGAATTACATATATTTATTTCACAATTTTGATTATGTGGAATTTTTTTAAAAATCAAGGCAAGAAAACAGCTATTCTAAATTCCTTCTGAGATATTAATCCACCTGGCTGTCACTCCTCTAACCTCTACTTGCATTCAGCATCATCCACAGGAAAGGAGAGACAAGCATCATATAATGTTCTTTATAGCACAAACACCAATATTTTAGAAATAAATACATCAATACTAAGTTCCAAAGCTACCAGTGTTAAGCATCAAAGGAAGACAATTCAAATAAAATGTCTCATGACTAATACTTTACTGTAGCCCTGTAGCCTTCTGCAGTGTCATCTGGAAGGGAGGAAACATGCCACTGACACTGCACCCACTTATTCAAGACCCCATTTAAGACTTGAATAGCTTTAAATAGAAGTACATCAAGGAGCAGAAAGAGTGCTAAAGGGTATTCCAAAACAGTGTTTTAAAATTACTCAGAGGCCAAATGAAGTGAGACAGAATCGTTTGAGACTACCAACCCTCAATTTCAACCAGAGGAACTTCACGTTCATCTCTTTTACATGAGACCTGTTCAAGATTTTCTCTGAAGAAATATTTCTGAGGCTAAGCTACTGCTTGGAAACTACTAGTCTTAATCAAAATTGTCCACTTCCAGATGAAATTTTTACTGTCTGGAAGACATGCAACTCTTTATATCATAGCTAAAAGAATGAAAAGAAATGAACAATTCACCGAAGAAATATGTCAAAAGGGGTATAAAAGGTGAAAATCAGTCTAAAGCTTTCTATTTAAGAGGCGAGTGATATGAAGTGCCCTGACCAGTGGTTCTGAGAAGGATACAGGGCAACAACAGGAACTCTGACAAAACAGATTGTGCTTGACATGGTTCTTATCATTAGCCAAGAAAATAGAGCTGAGAGAAACTGTAATGAAGAAATCCTACCTCCCAGGAGGGATTAAAAAGGTCATTGCAAAGTTCTTCGCAAAAGCTTTCCAAAGGCCATTCATTTGTCTGAATAAGAAAAACAGAATTACTACTAATTTAAAAGATCTATCTTATGCTAATAATTTAAGTAATACGGTGTATTTATTTGTAGGACTAATAATAATAGTCAGGCTTTTAAATTTTTAAATAATTAACAATTTTTACTAATGAAGTAAAGATACTTAGATTTTTAATAATAAAAGTTCTCTCAAGTGACACATTATTATATACCATCTACTAACACATTAGTATGAAAAAATTATAAATAATTTCAAAGGACATTTTATGGCATTTCAATAGTACCTCTTCAATTAAGGCAGAACTGTCTGGAATATTATCAATCAGGACTTTGGAATCATTTGCAGACTGATTAATAACAACATTGGCTATTTTTCGTCTCTTTTCTTCTGGTTCCCCATCAGTGCTATCATTGCTAAAAAAAAAAAGTCACCATTTAAAAAAAGTGAATAAAGGATAATGTTAACCACAATGAATGTAAGAGAATCCATCATTTTAACAAATGTTTTGCCATTTTCTGCTTATATGGTTTACTTACAATTTCATGTATCAAATAACTAAGATTAACTGCTTAAAAATGTTTGAGCAAACTTTATCCTACTACTCTTACTGATAAATGTAAAAAGGTCAAAGACGTCTTGCTTTCAGACTGGATCTCAAATTTAACAATGTATTCTTTTTTCCCCTTCTCTCTACAACCAGCTCCTCTCCTTTTTATTTTAAACTCTTTTGGCCTAACAACCTAAATCTGGCCCAGCATAACTTTTTTTTTTAGGCTTTTGTACCCTGAAAAAAACTAATATACTGAGCAACACACTATAATCTTACTAGTTCTTGAAAAATATAGAGATAAGACTATTAGAAGATGAAAAATGTGTGCAGAAAATTTGAGGAAAATTTTATGACTAAAAGAACAAAAACAGAGGCTAGACTAATAACAAAATATTACAAAGGAGAAGACAAGTAACTGCTTTATTGAATTATTAACAGAAAGAAAGAATTAGCATTGTTAAGGTATACACAGCATTATTTTCTATAGATATCCACCAGGCCCCACCTTCCACCTTAATAGTGCAATCTTGGCCAACCATTTTTTCTGTAGGTGATGAAAGAAATCGGAGACTATTATTATTCTAATTATTTCTAATTCAATCTAGTCACACTGGTTGGTCATTTTACTGTCTTTGAACTTGTTAAGCATGTTTCTACTTCCAGGCTTTTGTCCTTGCTATTCCCTCTATTTGGAATGTCTTTTTAAGATGTTCCCAGGGCTGGCTAGCATCCTCACTTCTTTCATATCTTTACTGAAAAGTAACCTCTGTGAATCTCTCCCTGACCATCCTATCTAAAATTTAAAACACCCTCCCCACAATACATTTCACTTGTTTGTTCCTTGCTTTACCTCTTTTTTCCTTATTAACCCTTACCATTAAAATAATTATTTATCTTATTCCTCATCTATCTTTCCCTCTAGAATGTAAGCTCCACGAAGACAGGAGTTCCTACCTATTTTACTCACTACTGTATCATGAGAGCGTAGAACAGTATCTGGCACATAAAAAGTATTTAATAAAGATCTGTGTAATGAATGAGTCATGGGCTCTGAAAAATAAGGTCTATTATTTCCAATATTCAGATATTTGGGTAAAAGTCTTAAATGAATAGAAGTCAGTAAAAACACTTACTAGGTTACTACACGATCCTAATGAGCTGTTAACTTAAAAAAAAAAAAAACCTGTAGTTAACAAGATCAATAAAGATTTTATACTTAAAAAAAAACTCCAAGTAAAAATTTATACCAAGTAGATGTTTATTGTTTACCCCACCATATGCCTAGCTTTTAAATAAACGCTGTAAACACTTAACTTTTTAGCTTTATATGAATGGAAAGAATAACAAAAAGTTCTGTTATCTGCAACAAAAGCTTATTTTCATAGGATCTCATGTGTTTATGAATTGCACCATTTCCTCAAACATTTCTTGGACACCATTAAAGATTCTGATTTAAGAGTTAAGTGGGGCCCAAGAATCTACATTTTAACAAGCTTCTCAAAATGTTTATGAAGGGGGTTGTTTTGAACCACTCCTTGAGAAATGCTACTCCAAGCCACACAGGTATCATTTTTATGAACTCATTAAGAAAGTGAGGACAGTGATTTTACCCCCAGAGTTCTTTCCTACAACAGAATTAGGTAAACAAGCCTGGATTATTACCCACTATTTGGATTAGCCCCCAGCCAGGGAACAGGTGATATAATACCCAGTTTATAAATGTAGTATTCTTAACTTGTAGTCCTCAGGCCATCTCTCTGACTTCATTCTCTACTACTCTTGCTTCTGTCTATTCATCCCAGTGATACAGCCTTTCTTTCTGTTTCTTGAATATTCCATGATTAAGGCATTTACACTTGGTTCCTGCTACCTGGAATGCACTCCCCTTGGAAGATCTTCAATCCTCATTCAGGGCTCATAATTATTAAGAAAAAAAAATGTGCATACGTAGATTTTTCTGGGAAAGTTGTCCTAGTCCCTAGGACAACTAATAATAGTCCCTAGTCTACTAATAATAGTAAATACTCTCTGACAATTGAGAAAGACAATCCAAATGGTACTCCACAGCCAAAGACAATGTCATCAAAATGTTTTTAGAAATCAAGCAGACCCAGATAAGCTAACCAACATTACTGTTTTAAATAAGCAGAAAAAGATTATTACCTCTTCTCATTAGTTTCCACTGCATCCCTGGATCTCTGTTTTGCAAATAACTTGGCCATTCTTTTAGCTTTGTTCTTTTGTCTATTGCTCATTCCTGTTCGAAACTCTGAGTCAATCAATTCAGCTGCCTGGAGAGTCTAAAAGAATAAAAGAATTCTGAATTTGAACTTCTGAAGTTAGAATATATACCCATAGTCTCAGCCTCAGAAGAGGACTAAAGTCTGTAAATTTCACTATACACAAATTGATTACATTCTTCTTTGACAGCTTCATGCTATTCTGCTGTATGACTGTACCATAATTTCACTCTCTTCTTCCTTCTCCCCTATTCTTTCAATTGCCAGGAAATGCTCATTTGCCACAGATAAGGCAAAAATGTATGATCTTGACCCCAGTGAGGGCTTGGAAGAGGTGAGACTTCAAAATAACCATACTAGGACTTCCCTGGTGGCATAGTGGTTAAGAATCCGCCTGCCAATGCAGGGGACATGGGTTTGATCCCTGGTCCGGGAATATCCCACATGCCCGTGGGGCAACTAAGCATGTGAGACACAACTACTGAAGCCCACGTGCATAGAGCCCATGCTCTGCAACAACAGAAGCACCGCAATGAGAAGCCCACGCACCACAAAGAAGAGTAGCCCCTGCTCGCCACAGCTAGAGAAAGGCCGCATACAGCAACAAAGACCCAACACAGGCAAAAACAAAATAAAAACCATACTACCATCCAAAAGTTATAATAAAGAATGTCAATTTTTAAACAATGATAATCATCTTCTACTGAAAAAAATAAAAATAACTATAGCCATATAGTTTTAGTAACTGGGCCAGCGTCCTATAGTTAACTTAGCCTATATGTTTTTTCCCTCTTAATCACTCACTGCATACTGTTTTTGATCTCTTTTGCATTAACGGGAGACATTATTAAGGATGTGAACAAAAATGCTTTGAGTGCAAGACTAAAAATCCTTTCTGCCCTTAACCAATTAAGATTCAATTGAAATTTACACTTCTACAACCAATTAGGCTCACTGGTGTGGGTGCCCTGCTACAGACTTGGTCCAGGGACCACTGGCATATACACAAGGCAATGCAGCAGTGATGACCCTATGGCAACAACTAACCTCAGCAACTCTTCCCAAAGGTCCGCGACATCTAAAGCAACCAAACTTGGATCCTGCAAACCTCAAATTTGCTGCTGCCATCCCATATCCAACTATTCTGTCTATAGCCCATTTTCTCTAATACACCTACCCATTCATTTCCCTACACCATGTCGAAATACCACACTGTGATCACATTACTACATTTTTGTTTTCCTTTATTTTATTCTATTGTCTTCCTTATTTTTTAAAATTTTACTTATTTATTTATTCATTTATTTTTGGCTGCACTGGGTCTTTGTTGCTGCGCGCAGGCTTTCTCTAGCTGTGGTGAGTGGGGGCTACTCTTCGTTGCAGTGCATGGGCTTCTCATTGCAGTGGCTTCTCTTGTTGCAGAGCACGGGCTCTAGGTGCGTGGGCTTCAGTAGCTGTGGCACATGGGCTCAGTAGGTGTGGCTGATGGGCTCTAGAGTGCAGGCTCAGTAGCTGTGGCGCACGGGCTTAGCTGCTATGCGGCTTGTGGGATCTTCCCAGACCAGGGCTCAAACCCGTGTCCCCTGCATTGGCAGGCGGATTCCTAACCACTGCACCACCAGAAAAGTCCTGTCTTCTTTATTTATATCTTATGCATCCCTTTGTACCCCATTTCTTTCTATTACTTCCTGGTTGTTATTATATTTTCTGCCTCTGTACTCTTCTTTTTCCCTCCAGAATCTGCCTTTTTTGCCCCCTTGCCGGCAAAAGTTCCATCATCACATACCCCTCAATGCCAAAAAATTTAGTTTAGAAATTCTAATGGTTTAGAGGGCAACTGGTATAAAGGCAAATAGAACCCTTCTCCTCTTAAGCAAAGGGAAAGGCCAAGGGAATGAGAAGATATGGGTTTCATGTAAAGCAGGAATTCTTAATGGGACCCACAGATCCCTAAAAGGATATTGCAGGGGCAGGAGGAAAGAGCGCTAAACTCCCTGAAAGGTAATATCTCAAATGTATGTGAATTTTTCTGAGGAAAGAGCCACAGCTTTTACTGGAGCTTAAAAAGAGTCTATGGTATAAAAAAAAGCAGCATACAGGCATCCATTGGGAACTGGAAAAACAGAGGAACAGGAAAAATACAGAGCAAAATTATGGTACAGCCATATAAATAGCATGAAGCTGTCAAAAAAGAATGTGATCAATCTGTATATACTGATATATGAAGCCATATGAAGTGAGACAAGGTGAACATGGCTTAAAAGAACTTATGTATACAGAGAAAATTTCAGGAAAAATGCACAAATAACTTAAAAAGCGTTGCTTCCTATTGTGTGCCCTTCTGCATTGTTTGAAAGTTTTCACCATGTTTGTTACTTTCTCAAATAAAAGAATCATAGCTGTAAAGATTTCTAGTATCATCATATCTGACTATGATAGCCCTTACTATCTCCCACCCTCTGAAATATTTTTTTGTGCTTCATTGAAGAACAAAGAAAGAGCAATTGATGCAACTAGGATTTTTCAACACCAGTGTCTCCTAAAAGATGTACCATACCTTTTATCTAATAGTCCAATGTCTATGAGGTAGGTGGCAACTTCTGTCTCCTTAGAATCTATCACTAGAAATCCAACTTATGAAGACACTAAATTATGGTGACACTAAGCAACAATGAGTAGAATTAAAAAACGCATTTTTTAAAATTCCAATCGCATAGCAAAATAAAGCAAACCCCCTGTATTATTACTTGCAATCAACCAACCAGAGGTTTTACCTACAGGTTGTTTGTTTACAAGCGCTGCTGAAGTTGGGGTATAATCCAAATCTTCATCATTAAAGAGTTCTTCAGTGCTCATTCCAATAGCTTCTCCCATATTAAGGCCAAGTTTCTTCTGTAATAGTTTTCGTTGGCGTGCTATCCTCTCTTTAGGATCCACTTCACCTTTAAACAAAGAAGAAATACATTTTCTTCAAATCAGTTAAGCAGTTTTCTAATACGTGAAGATCAGACTCGATTAAAATTTTTTAAAAAATTAACCATTAGAATACCTCTCTTGATAATAAAACAAACCACACTCACAATCTCTGAACATGTCATAAACTTTATTACCTAATAGAGTAAATATTTTACTGGATCTTGGAAAACAGTGTTCTAGCTAACAAAACACTCTAGCTAACAAAACACTCTAGCTAACAAAAATTCACTGAGATTACCCCATTGCCCTACTGTCAATTATCAAGTATATATATAATGAGATCTATTCCTATGAAAATAAACCAATCTTATTATTTTATAGCTAATCTCATACAGTCTCTGAGAGCTCTAACCAGGCTTTAAAAAAAAAATCTAGATTTTATTTTACAGAAAAAGATCTCAACAAATACATGCTTATTCCAAGTGTGGCCTTTATGTATTCTGAGATGACACAGTCCTGATAGCCCAAATAACAAAGACAAAGGCATAAAAGTAGATTTTGAATGTCCCAAGAAAAATCTCCCAATATTTCAGTGGAAAATAGATCAAAAGGTATCATTTTAAAAATAAAAATTTGGGCTTAAACTAGCTAAGTTGCAAGAGATGATTCTATAATGATTAACTTCCAATAATAGCTGATTAAGTTCTTATTGGACTACTCCTCCACAGATAACAAATTCTAGCTAAAATATAATAAACAACCACCTGAAGGCACTGGAAAGAGATCAAAAGTAGGCATATACTTGGAGGAGTTATCAATACCTGGAAGAAGTACATGGCATTAGGTGAGTTTCCCATTTTTGAATGTTTTTAGCCTAAAGGTAGACCCAGTCCGTGGTACGTAGGGCAGCCACGCCCTACATTTAAAAGTTGTGTAAAAACCCAGTCTGTCTGTTGCAGAATTAGAGGAGAGTCAGAGATCACTATAGCCACTGGGAAGTAGAGAGAAAAAACCCAGAAAGGAGAGAACCAGAGAGAAAGCCCAAATTCTGTAAACTCAGCCAAATCTCTGGCTGACCTCTGAACTATGCATGCACAGGGCAGACTCCAAACAGTCCAACTAAAGCTAAAAATTGAATTGGGATTTGAGTTGTTGCCCAGTACAAAGGAGACTGAGTTTGAGTTTCACCAAATTAAATGCTTATTAAAACAAGTAAGCAAAAACAACTAACTAAACCAAACAAATCAAAACATTCTTTGGAAGAATATAACAGAATCCAGCCTGTGGTATAAACATTTATAATGTGAGGAATACAATCCAAAATTAACTGACATACAAAGAATCAAGAAAATGTAACCCATTCCCAAAAGGAAGACAATTAATGGAGATCAACACTGAGACGACCCAGATGTTGGAAGTGGAAGACAAGATTTTTTAAGCAGCTAATATAACAATGCTAAATGTAAAGGAGGATATTGTCACAATGATGAAAAGATAGAATACCTCATTAGAGAAACAGAAACTATTAAAAAAAATAGAATAATACACTTGCAAAGGGTAAATTATAATAGTTTTATAAGTGAATTCAAAGATAAAGCTATACAAAGTTCCCTCATCTAAAGAAAGGGAGGGGTGGGGCTTCCCTGGTGGCACAGTGGTTGAGAATCTGCCTGCTAATGCAGGGGACATGGGTTCAAGCCCTGGTCTGGGAGGATCCTACATGCCGCAGAGCAACTAGGCCCGTGAGCCACAACTACTGAGCCTGCGCGTCTGGAGCCTGTGCTCCGCAACAAGAGAGGCCGCGAAAGTGAGAGGCCAGCGCACCGCGATGAAGAGTGGCCCCCGCTTGCCACAACTAGAGACAGCCCTCGCACAGAAACAAAGATCCAACACAGCAAAATAAATAAATTAATTAATAAACTCCTACCCCCAACATCTTCTTAAAATAAAATTTAAAAAAAGAACAGGGAGGGGAAGAAAACGATTTAAAGAAACAGACAACTTGTATATAAAATTAAGAAAATAATTCTACTAACAATAACATCAAAAGTAAAACTTAAAACTTATATTCTGAAAACTACAAAATACTAGTGAAAAAAATTAAAGATCTAAACAAATGGAAAAACATTCCATGTTCACAGATCATAATACCTCATAGTAAGACAGTAATACTTCTCAAATTGATATACTGATTCAAAACAATTCCTATCAAAATATCAGCTGGCTTTCTGCAGACACTGACAAACTGATCCTATAATTCATATAGAAATGCAAGAGACTGAGAATATCCAAAATAATCCTGAAAAAGAACAACAAAGTTGAAGGCTCATACTTCTTGATTTTATTTTTTAAATTTTTATTTAGTCAGTTAGTTTCTGCTTTATAACAAAGTGAATCAGCTATACATATACATATATCCCCATATCTCTTCCCTCTTGCGTCTCCCTCCCTCCCACCCTCCTTCTTGATTTTAAAAATTACCAGAAAGCAATGGTGACCAAGACAAAGAGGTACTGGCCTAAAGAAAGACATCAATTGAATAGAACTGAGAGTCCAGTAATAAAACTATATGTCTACCGCCAACTGGTTTTCATGAAGGGTGCAAAGAAAATTCAGTGGGGAAAGAAGAATCTTTTCAACAAATGGTGTTGAGACAACAGGATAGCCACATGTAAAGAATGATGTTGGATCCTTAACCTCACAACATACAAAAATGAACTCAAAACAGATCAAATACCTAAGAGTAAGAGTTACAGCTATAAAACTCTTAGAGAAAACACAGGGGTAAATGACCCTAGACTTGGCAATAGCTTCTTACATATGACATCAAAAAGCTCGAGAAACAAAAGAAAAAGATAAATTGGACTTCTTAAAAACGTTTATGCTTCAAAGGTTACCATCAGGAAAGTGAAAAGATGCACAGAATAGGAGGAAATATTTGTAAATCACATATCAGATAAGAGATTTGTACAAAGAATATATAAAGACCTCTTATATCTCATTAATAAAAGAACAAATATCCCACTTAAGAATGGGCAAAGGACCTGAATAGACAGGTCTCCAAAGAAGATACAGAAATGGTCAATAAACACATGAAAATATGTTCAACATCATTAGTCATCAGAAAAATGCAAATCAAAACTACAATGAGATATCACTTCACAGTCACTGGTATGGATATAGTCAAAGTCAGTTAATAACAAGCAAGCGTTGGCAAGGATGTGGAGAGATCGGAATCCTTGTATCCTGCTAGAGGAATGTGAAATGGTTAAACCAGTTTGGAGAACAGTCTGGCAGTTCCTCGAATGGTAAAACATAGTTACCATATGACCCACCAAGTCCACTCTTATGTATCTACATAGGAGAAATGAAAACATACACCCACACAAAAATCTCTACATGAACATTTGTTGGCAGCATTATGCATAATAGCCAAAAAAGTGGAAACAACCCAAATGTCTTCAGCCTACGAATGAATAAACAAAACGTGATATTCATACAATGGAATGTTATTCAGCCAGAAAATAAAATAACTTCACACCTACCAATATGGCTACTGCCAAAAAAGCCAGAAAATAACAAGCGTTGACAAGGTTATGTGGAGAAGATGGAAACCTCATAGATTGTTGATGGGAATGTAAAATGGAACAGCCACCATGGAACTGCCAGTATGGCAGTTCTAAAAAAAAAAAATCAAAAACAGAATTACCATATGATCCTATAATGCCAATTCTTGGCATAAATCCAAAAGAACTGGAAGCAGGAATTCAAACAGATATTTGTACACCCACGTACATAGTAGCATTATTCACAATAAGCAAAAGGTAGAAGCAACCCAAGTGTCCACTGATGGATGAATGGATAAACAAAATGTGGTATAAACATACACTGGAATATTATTCAGCCCTAAAACAGAAGGAAATTCTGACACATACAACAACATAGGTGAACATGAAAGATTATGTTAAGTGAAGTAAGTCGGTCACGAAAGGACAAATATTGTATGATTCCATGTATATGAAGTACCTCGAGTAGTCAAATTCAGAGACAGAAAGTAAAACAGTGGTTGCCAGGGAGTGAGGGGGAAAAGGAATGGAATTGCTGTTTAATGGGTATAAAGTTTCGGTTTTGCAAGATGAAAAGAGTTCTGGAGATTGGCTGTACAACAATATGAATGTACTTAATACTACTGAACTGTACAGTTAAAAATGATTAAGATGGTAAATTTTATGTTATCTATATTCTATCACAATTTAAAAACTGATACACCCTGTAACAGTAGTAACTACTACTTACGAAAAAAATGAAAACAGTACTAATATATATACTACAATATGGATAAATCTTGGAAATATTCTGCTAAGTAAAAAGAAGCCAGTCACAAAAGACTACATATTATATGATTCAATTTATATGAAATGTCCATAGTAGGCAAATCTATAGCTACAGGAAGTAAATTAATGGTCCTTAGGGATGGGAAGAGAAGGGAAGGATGTAGGGTGGTTGCTAAAGGATACAGGGTTTCTTCTTGAGACAATGTTCTAAAATTAACTACACACAATTGTGAATCTACTAAAAGCCACTGAATTGGACACTTTTAAAATGGGGATTTCTATCGTATATGAATTATATCTCTCTAAAGCTACATTAAAAAAAAAAATTTAAGGCTACTCTACCCAGAGGGAAAAACACTAGGCATCCAAAACGAAGGCTGCTGGATTATAAGTTTAGTACACTTACAAAGAGCCTAAAATTGGTCCTCTCATTCCAGGGAAAGTACTATTGGGGAAAATAACCAACTGCAAAGGAAACTCAGACTGGCACCTATGCAAATCATAATATGTGTAATTTATAAATATGTAGAGACCAACACAGATGAGCAGATATTTAAAGAAAACCTAATTAGAGGGTTTTAATGAGCACTCTTCAGCATGCTATGACTTATCAGCATTAAAAACTGAATTCCAAGAAAACTGGGGTTCCCAATCCTGCTTACATATCAGTCACCTGTGGGGCTTTTTCTTTTAATATACAATTTCCCAAAACTCTCCACAGATCTATTAAATCAGAATCTTTAAGATACGACCCAAACACGTACTTTTTTTTAAGTGACAAAAGTGACACTGACTTTTATCCTTAGATAAGGGCCAATGATCTCTCATCATGTCCATGGGTACACTAGTAAGATTAGTAAACTTACTAATTAGTAAACTTAGAGATAACTTTTTCAAATTGGAAAGTTTCTGAAGACTTCTACCTCCCTTATTAAAAAAAAAAAACTGTGCTTTTCTGGAACTTAAGCAAGTTCTCCTCTTAATTCTCTCCATAAATAATGACACTAGATCTTTCAATACAAAGTATATTAGGAAAGAAGAAATGGGTATTTGACATTTTTTTAAATAAACAAATTGAAGATCATTTCATTAACTTAGACAGATATGCTTTGACTAATAATAAATTAGCAACAAAACAAAACACTGTTCTGTTTTGGTTTTAGTCAAAAAAGCAACTTATTTACTTACAGAAATCCATTAAAAACATCAAGGTTTTTTCCACTCAAGGCATCAATCTTGAATGGCCAAAACATTTATTTATATCCAGATGGATTCTGTAAGTTTAAAGATAATGGGACAATTACCTATCTAAGACTTATTTTTCATTTTTAGTTTTTGCTTTGGTCATCAGCCTAAGTAGATCCAATTATTTAAATGTTTAAAACATATGATAAAAAGGAAACTATCATAGCCTCTTAAATTTCCAGAATTGTGAAAACATTACCACAATCTGTACTAATCCTGGCTTTTAAAATCTATTCAACTGAAGCTCTTGGGTACCACTTTACAATTTCTATATTGAAATACTGAAATATTAATATGTATCTATTAATGGTCCATATATATATATACAGTACATATTCAACTAAGGGAAGAAAAATATTCCTATAGTAGCTTTAGACAAAGTGCTTCTGGTTACCTTCCCCACCTGCATGCCCCACACCTCAAACTGAAAACTTCAGTGAATTTGCATTTCATGACATCTATTAGATTTTGCATGACTGATAACATAGCACGCCAAGTAACAAACTGGTCTGAATGCATGCATTTCAGACTTTTTTCTGTAGGACTACTACTACATACCTGATTTTTCATCTTGTACTTCAAATTCTGCACCAGCAGATCCCAAAAGTGATGCCCCATGTTGTAATAATCTACATATATCAAATCTGTCAAAATTCAATCGATCTGTAGTAGATGAATCTTCCATAGCACCTTCTGAAGTAGTTTCTAGATTAGGTTTAAAAACATTTGATTATATAGCCAAAGTATAGAACGAAAGAAAATAGCATCACTTCAGGGGGAGCAGAGGGGAGGGTATTTTAAGAAAAGTAAAATGTGGAAGAAGTAGAAAAGCTACTGTGAATTTACTTATGATCAACTATTATTTATGAAAAAATTATTTAGTAGGTGGCTCCCTTACTACAAAGTATCAGAATGTCAGTGGGTGTGTGTATAACTTTTTGACTATGAAAGCACAATGTCATATGAAGAAATGCATCCCCATGTTGAAATACGTATGTTAAAAATCGTGCAATCTGTTAAACAGTTAAAAAATACCAAGGTAGTTTATCATAGTGATAAATTGGAAGATAAACATATTCATAGAATATATTCATAAATAAAACTAGTGAGCATCATCATTCCCTATACCTGAGGAATATCTAGGACATAAAGGAAGTACTCAATCAATAGGACTCTTTTCTCATAATATAAAGCAAATTACCATCTCCTGGCAAATTGCTAAAATTAAATATCCAACTGGGGTCTAAAACTATCTATAAAATGTTCTGTATTCCCCCAAAAAGGTTATGGCATTGTAAATTTTTAAATGTACTGTAATTGTTCACTGACTTAATAGTTCGTTTAACTGGCATTTGCATATAATTCATCTGTAAACTAAAGTATAATTGCTAAACTGAAAGGGAACTGCTATGAATATCTTAAAGTTTTCTAATGATAACAAGTAACCTTACTATATATTTTAATGCTACTGTAACTACTTTAAAGTTTTTTGGGGGATTCTCTGGTGGTCCAGTGGTTAGGATTCCACGCTTTCACTCCAGGGGTTGTGAATTCAATCCCTGGTCAGGGAACTAAGATCCCACAAGCTGCGCAGCAAGGACAAAAAAAATTTTTTTTTAAAAATGTGTTTTGAAAAGAATTTGAGTAATAGGCTGGAATGGAAAAGGTTCTTTTCTAAAACAAGTTATAACTTCTTCTGGTTATATATTTCTTTTGATGAGAGAAGACAAATTAACACAATCCCTCAAAATAATAGGTGAGGCAAATTAAAGCAAAAATTTTAGACGAGCTAAGACATATGATAAAAGTCATGTTATCAAAGTGACTTGAAAACGAAATGCATTTGTACCATATTAAATTCTCACTTAATTAAAATGTATACCTTTATCTATTTGTAAAAGCATACATTCATTTTTAAATGTCATATATAATAGGCAGTCAGAAAACAAGTAATTTCCACTAAAAGACATCTAAAAGACACATAAAAAACACTGACCCCTCCAAATATCCACACATAATCGTGCTTAAATTTAGTAAACAATTACACTATTTTCCCAGCAACAAGAATAAATAGACTGTTTCAAATATTTACATTGTATTGATTTCTTTTTTTAGAACATTAATCCTTGAGGGAAGTAATAATCTCTAAATCAAGCATACTGTAGAATAATTTAAAATATATGTGAGATAATGCAACTATACTCCAATAAAAATTAATTTAAAAAATAAAGAAAAATAAATAAAACATATATGAGAAAACATTTTGTTTGTCTAGTATGTTTTTTAAAACATGGTGAAAAATCACAGTATTCATTATTATTTCCTGACAAGACTGCACCTAAAAAGCATGAAAATTAAGTCTTTAAAAGTGAAATTACTAAAATATAAAATGTGTAGTTTTTACTGCAACCGACTTTTCCACTTAAAAGCACCTTGTTTGGTTCTTGGCATTGGATTCCATTCAGGTACATTTTTCACTATAGCTTCAACAGCTTGTCCTGCTGCAATCCGGGTATCCCAATTTGTACTCCTTAAATATATCAACACCTTAAAAAATTAAAAATTAAATAGTTATATAACAAAAAATATTGTTTTTTCAAAGTGGCCAAAACAGAATGCTTAAGTGCATTTTAAAAATAACATAGTTTTTAACATAGTAAAAAGCAAAGTGCATATTATTCATTAAGTCCCATTACTTAATACAAGAGTTATAAAACTAGTAGAAAAGATGAGTTCAGCAAGAGAGCAAGATGTAACATCAATATACAAAAATCAGCTGTATTTCTGTACACTTTCAACAATCTGAAAATGAAATTAAGAAAATAATCTCATTTATAATAGTATCAAAAAGTATAAAATACTTAATAAATTTAACAAAAAAAGTACAAGACTTGTATATTGAAGACTACAAAAAAATTCAAAATACTACTGAAAGAAATTAAATAAGACCTAAATAAACATCTCATGTCCATGGATTGGAAGACTTAATATCGTTAAGATAGTAATACCCCCTAAATTGAATACAGACTCAATACAATTCCTATCAAAATCCCAGCTGGCTTTTTTTCAGAAATTGACAAGTTAATCCTAAAATTTATATGGAAATGTAAGGGACCCATAATCATCGAAAGAATCTTGAAGAAGAATAATAAAGTTGGCAGCCTCACACTTCTTGATTTCAAAACTTACTACAAAGCAACAATAATCAAGATAGCATTGTACTGGCAGAAGGACAGATACATAGATCAATGGAATAGAATTTAGAGTCCAAAAATAATACTATGTGTCTATGGTCAACAGATTTCAACAACAGTGCCAAGACAATTCAATGGGAAAAAAGGGGTTTTTTCAGCAAATGGTACTAGAGCAACAAAATAATGACTTAAAATCCCTACCTCACACAAGACACAAAAACTAACTCAAAATAGACCAGAAGCCTAAAAATAAGAGCTAAAACTATAAAACTGTTAGAAGAAAACATGGGGATAAACCTTTGTAAATTTGGGTTAGGCAAAGGTTTCTTAGATATGATCTCAAGAGCACACAAGTGATGTATTTAAAAAAAGAAAAGAAAGATAAATTCGGCTTCACTGAAATTAATAACTTTTGTGCTTCAAAGGATACCATCAAGAAAGTGAAAAGACAATCCACAGACTAGAAGAACATATTTGCAAACCCCATACCTGATAAGGGGCTTGTATCTAAAATATATAAAGAACTCCTACACCTCATTAATAAAAGAACACATATCCCACTTAAAAATGGGCAAAGGATCTGAACAGACAGGTCTCCAAAGAAGATATAGAAATGGTCAATAAAAAAATGAAAAGATGTTCAATGTCATTAGTCATCAGAAAAATGCAAATCAAAACTACAATATCACTTCATACTCACTGGTACGGATATAAACAAAGTCAGTTAATAGTTAAGTGTTGGCGAGTATGTGGAGAAATCCAACCTCTCATACATGCTGTTGGGAATGTAATATGGTGGAGCCAGTTTGGAAAGCAGTCTGGCAGTTCCTCATAAAGTTAAATAAACACAGTTACCATATGACCCAGCAATTCTGCTCTCTGGTATACACCCACGTATGAAAACATACATCCACACAAAAACTTGCACACAAATTTTCGTAGCAGCTTTATTCATAACAGGCCAAAAAGTGGAAACAACCAAAATGTCCATCAACTGATGAAGAGATAAATGAAATGTGCTATATCCATACAGCATTATCCATATCCATACAATGGAACAATATTTGGCGATAAAAAAGAATGAAAAACAAAACATGCTACAATATGAATGAACCCTAAAAATAATACTTTAAGTGAAAAAACCAATCACAAAAGGTCACACATTTATATAAAATGTTCAAAATAAGCAAATCTATAGACAGAGGGTAGATTAGGGGTTGCCTGGGACTGGCTATGGGAGGGGGAGTGATGGAGAGTGACTGGTAATAGGCATGAAGTTTCTTTTAGGGGTGATAGAAATGTTTTAAAATTAGATTGTGGTGATGGTTGCACATATCTGTGAATATGCTAAAAATCACTGAATTGTACACTTTATCTGGGTGAATTGTACGGTATGTAAATTATATTTCAATAAAGCTGTTTTTAAAAAAATAAAACCAAAGGCAATAGGAAAACACGAGGGCAGAGAGGGCATAGGAGGTCAGAAGGTGCTGAAAACAAACTTTGCCTCTTTTGGAATTACTTGATGGCAGCCATATGGTGGGGTCTGAGTTAAGAAGACCAGAACTAACTTGGAAGTCTGGAAACCTTTTCTCAGTTCAGCACAAGTTAGTCTTGTTCATTGTTTCCAGTTTCAGCTCATTCAGTCCTCCATCTCTTCCCTTGGGATGAGAATAAATGGGTATACCTCTCTATCCCCACACCTTTCACATGAGTATGGTATTGCCTCATACGCACCCTTCTCCATTCTGAGAATATGGAGCCTGTAGATGTCAAATCACTACCTCTTCATCGACATCTTGGTTAGAAAGTTCTGATAGTATCTAAGTGGGGAGTGCATTGGAATGAGAATCGCTGTTAGCCCCTATGATAGGAACAATAGAGTGCAGGTTTGTGTATGATGACAAAGGGCTTAGAACTCCTACTCATAGGAAGCAGGGAGGGACAAATCAGAATGAAAGGATGAGATAAGACTGGTGGGAACAGGGATATATTGAGTCTTCCTATATCTGGGCTATCATAGTGCTTCCCACCTTATCCTCTATCCACCGCTCCCACCCCCCTAAACACAGATACAAAGCACTCCTGTTTTTACTTTGCATGCCAGAGAATTAAATACATGGAATTTGCTACTTACTATCATACAGTCACACTTCTACAAGCCCACAGAGTTCAGTAAAAATAAAGCATTGCTTAGGGAAAGAACATGGGCTAGGATTATGAAAATACTTATCCACCAAAGCAGAAAGGGTCCACTTTCAAAGAGCTAATAACTAAGAATGTAACAACTAGCTTCTCATATATTTCCACCATTACCCATGAGTACTCATCCATTTGAAGACTGCCAACTAGTATAATTATTAGCTGCTAAGAACAAGTCAGACCACTAAAAAACTAGATTAACAACTTACTTTGTTACCAAATTGGATCAGATTCAAATTTGTGCCACAGGCCAAAGGTTCTATATTGTCAAACAAACTTGATGCAAAAAACAAAATATTTTAAACCTTGTGACAAACAAAAATAGCAAAAATTTTAAAATATCTGGAGAAATATTGAGATATTTAATGGAATTTGAAGACCACAAAGTGTCACTAATAAGACAATTTCTTTCTCTACTTTTATGTTCCTGCCCATGGATAAATTTCTACAATTGTATTATACTAAAAGAAAACAAAAAAGAGTTCTTACTTTAGATAAGAGATTATTTAGCTCGTGGGGATGAAGCTTCACCACTTCTCCAAGTTGCTGTGCAGCAGCTTTTCTTGTAACTGGAGTAGTGCCAGTATCCAGTAAGATAAAAAGACGATCAAGCCTAAAATAACAAAAATATAATGCTTATTCTAAAATGTTTCTTCATATGTATAAGTCTGAGTCAGTAAATGTACATATTAAGCACCTATGAAGAAAGATTTATGGTAGGGTCCCAGGAGATAATCTAACCTCTACTCATAAGGAACTTGCTATGGAGGTGGAGTGAAAGGGTAAGGCAAACACACAACTAGAATATAGGGTCCAATACAAGTATTGTACATGCATGGATACATACAATAAGACACATGTCAGAAAAGACATACAAAGTGCTTTGGGGAGTGGGAATGGAGGCAACAAACACTACATCCCCAACTGTATAATACTGAGAAGGCTTTCTAAAAGAAATGGTGTATGAGCTGGACCTTAATGGTAGAAAAAAATTTCAATACTGGTGATGAGGTGGTAAAAAGGAAAAGGGGGAGATACATCTGGAAGAGGGAATAAGAAGAGAACAGCAATAAAAGGAGACTATATTTAGGGCAGTGAGTAAAACAGCCTGGTTGTAATTCAGGGTACACTTAAGAGAACAGTGGAAGATACAGCTAATATTGTGGAGACCCTTGAATTACAGCTCAGCCATGAAAGTCCTGGGTCAAGAAAGTGATGGGACTGGAGCTATGCTTTAGAGAGATTAGTCTGGCAGCAGTGTGAAGCATGAAGTAAAATGGAAGGAAACTTTCAGAGAACTTTCACACCTGAACTACAATCTAAGACTAGAAAGAAGTTGGGGAAAACGCTGCAGAAGCAAAACACCACGATATAGTAATTCCATGAAATGTCAAGGAAATGAAAGGATTCTGAGACTCTGAATTTTAGAAATGAAGATATCATTAAAAGATATGGGAATAACTAGTGGAAGAAATGTTATTGAGAAAAGATGACAAGTTTATTAGTGGCAGGAACAGGAAAGCTGGGGGAGACCAAAAAGGATAATTGAAATAGAGATCTGACGTTCCGGAGAAATTTGAGACGAAAGATATATAGATATATGAGTCATTCGTATAGAAGTGACAGATACAGCAATAAGATCTCTGAGGAAAGAGCTTGTAAAGATAAATAGCATAATGGGACAAATTCCAGAGCCACAGCCCCACGATTCAAATCCCAGTTCTGCCACTTATCCAACGAACAGTTTGGAATAAAACCACAATGCCTTATACCTGGAATAAGTGGGGAGAAATGGAAAACTGTGTCCCTTGTTCTGAGATACAGAAAAATCCTAAGATTTTAAAAAGGCAAAGAAACCAGTAACTACCACCAGCAGTCCACATGGTAGAAGATCTAGCCCTTCCACCACAGTACTCATCAGGTTCAATGAGGCAAATGGATGCCACAGATAACAAAAGGAAGGCGGCTTCATATCCAGAATAAATGGGTACTTCAAACAAGATGAAGGGTGAAAAGGGGCAAGGTTATATTAATTGTGCCCAATCCTATATGAGGGGAGATTTAGAGAATACACCTTTAAATGTCATCTAATGAGGAAAGGAAAGCAAGCAAGGTCCCAAAGTTAAGCATGAGCATTAAGTATTAATAAACTGCAGAGAGACTCGTATTTTACTTCTGGGATTATTTTTCTTTCACAAAGAGCTAGAAACTTAGAAAGCAAAGCTCTAAAAACCTTTTACGAGAAAATATAAAGCTATAAGGGGGCAAATGAAATAAGCAGGGTTTTTCCTTTTCTTACTTTTTCTTTTCGAAGGGGTAGTATTTATAAAACTAGCCAGTCACTGATAAGCACAAAATCACTGTAACTGGTAAAAAAAATATATATATATAACTAAAATAGATCTTTTTCAGTCAAGAAGGCTAAGGGTACTATGAAAACTTTTCAACTGCTTCAGAACAAAACACTAAGAGGTGACGTTCACATTTTTCAGTTAAGGGTATGTATAAGAAGGACATGTTTCAAGAAAAATATCTGAGGTAATTAAAGCCAGCGAAATAAAGGGGAAAAAAGAGTAATACAACACATTTTTTGCTTCCAATATACTGAATGGCACACAGAGTGATTTTACAGAAATTATTTCTAAAAAACATGCAAAAATCAATTTATTTTATACACTGTGCATAGACACACCCCACCTTTTGACACAACATTTCTCCTTATCCATTCAAGGCTATCTAAATACTTGTCTTTACCCATTCATTCTTCAGGCCTTGCTACAGGATTTGATGAACAGTGACTCACAGATAATGGGACAAAAGGGAGAAAAAAAAAATTTTCTGACAGCTGGTTTTCTTAAAGTTCTAACACTAAGTCAGACCCCAAATCCCTTCCCCATAAAATGACTTCCCTTATACATCCCATACATAACCCTAAGAATGCTCTTTGACGTATTTTCATCTTTAAAACTGATTGTGATGTTAAAGTTACTGAAACTCTCTCTGAACCTTCACAACAAATAAATGCCTATTTCCATGACTCTGATTTTGAATGCCTCTGCTCAATGAAATTTGCAAAAAGAAATTTTAAATAATCTATAAACAACTTTCTATCAAGGCAAATATTCATTTTAAATCTATATTCTATGGCAGGCAAAATTATCAAAGATTAAATGTTTTATTATAAAATTTATGTCTTATGTAAAATTTATGCAACAGTGGACTTATATTTGCATATGATGCATGCATTCTTTATAACAATATCGGGCTCTCTTGTATGTGTACAGTTCACATAAACCCAGGACTTTCTTACAGGAAAACAGTGGTAAAATGGAAAAACAAACTAGACTGGAAGTTAGGAGACAAAGCACTACTTTTGTCACTTGTTAGAAGACTTAGATAAGCTCACTTAACTTTGCTTAACCTCTTATTTTGTAGGGTTAAACTAGATTTAGCCATATTTTATAGCTTCACATCATTGTATTTGTTTTAATAGGTTTTTCTTCCCTTATATACCACAGTGTTTGTCATATCTTTGACTTATTTGATGCAAAGTTCCCTAGACTGCACCTCTGGAAAGACTTAAACTACTTCATAATTCCCTTTTTTTTTTTTTTGGCTATGCTGGGTCTTCGTTGCTTCACACGGGCTTTCTCTAGTTGCGGCAAGCAGGGCTACTCTTCGTTGTGGTGCGTGGGCACCTCATTGCAGTGGTGTCTCTTGTTGCAGAGCAAGAGCTCTAGACACACGGGCTTCAGTAGTCATGGTGCGCGGGCTCAGTAGTTGCAGCACACGGGCTTAGTTGTCCTGCAGCATGTGGGATCTTCCGGACCAGGGATCGAACCCGTGTCCCCTGCATTGGCAGACGGATTCTTAACCACTGGACCACCAGGGAAGTCCCCATAATCCCTTTTTTGATGATGGAGTTTCTGCTTTTGTGACTAAAAGCAAAGCTGGCTGCAAAATGAACACTCTAAGGAAGTGACAATACTAACCTGTTTATAAAGCCATGTGTAAAAAGTTAAAATAAAATTGATAGTTTTCCCCAATCATTTCCACTTTCCTCAAGTCCCAGTTGCCATTCCCTATTCCCTAAAAAGGAATGGACTGAGTAGATCTCTAGATTATGGAACAAGAACTATCTTGTTCTCTACTCATTACCTCTAAAGGGCTTTACACTTATCCTCTTTCAATTTCAGATGAAAAGACAATCCTCACTCTTCTTCAAGACTTACATAAAGTCCCGCTATTTTTTTTTTTACCATCTCCTTCTACCCTCATTCAATTATCCTTTCTCCAATATCTTAAATCACTGCCTTAGTAATCTATTCCCTTCTATCTTCAAATATCCAGAGGTCCATCTTTAATGAGAAGATAAACTGCTTGACTTCCATCTTCTAGAACACTTTCTTTTTGCTGCCAAGCATCTTGAACAAGTGCTTAAAATCACTTCTTTTATCTCCTCACCATACCCAACTTAATCCCTATAAATCAAGTTTCTATCCTTCTTTACTACTAAAATAGCACACCTGAAGGTCACCAATGAACTTCTAAGCTCTAAATCTAATGTTGTTGTGTTTTTTTGTAAATCCAATTTTCATGAATCTTCTATGACATGTGATTTCAGCAAGTACCCCATTCTTAAAATATTTTCCTTCCTAAGTTTTCACAACATTCTGTTACCCTGTTCTTCTCTGAACTCTTAATTCTTTCTGTGGTTTCCCTACTCTTTAACACTCTTAATATGAACATTCTCCTAGATTCAATCCTTGGCTGCCCATCTCTCACCCATTTCTCCTGTAGGAAACTGTAATTTGTTTAAACTATAACACAGTAAAAATAATCCCCAAACCTAGCCCATCTGGGAGCTCCAGTGCCACACTTTCAACTGCCTGATGAGCATAACTCAATACTAATGTGATCTCATTGCTAAATTTACTTCCTAAAGCACTCTTTGATCAAATTATTACCTTACTCTAAAACTTTCAATGGCTCACCCTTACCTACCAGATAGCAATCAAAAACAAAAAAGTATCTCCCAAACAGGGTCCATTTTGGTTTCCACAATTTTGTCTACCCTGTTTCCGCTACTTGGAATGCCTTTCTTGGTCCAGTTCTTCAGCTAGCTCCCACCCATCACGGTTCAGTTCAAGTCCTTTACCTTCTTGAAACCATCTCAGACTACTATACTATTATATCCTCTTCTAAAATCCACAGGGATTCTCATCTTAAATAACCATTTTGGCATTTATTATGCATTTTTTGGCATTATACATTAATTTGTCACGTGTTGTCTTATGCTCGTTAGGCTTCACCTTCTTCAATGATTCTTTTTTGTCCCCCACAATACTATGCACAGTGTCTTTGCACAGTAGTCAAATATTTGTTGAATACTTGGTATTTACTGTAATTAAAATTATAGATAAAGAAAAGTTCAAGTTTCTTGGGACAGGTTTAAGCACCATTTTTAAGCAAAGAAAGAGGGTGTTATATTACAATTTTTTTTGCTTCCTTCAAGAAATATCCTTAATCTGTCATAGCTATATTACATAAAAACAAGTTATAAAAATAACAGAAGTGATGCTAAGGCAATGAATGTTTCACTAAGTGAAAAGATGAACACAGCAGTACTTTAGCAATCTGAACATCACGGCAGTTACACTTGCTCCAAAGAGCAAGCGGAAAAAGACCACACAGTAGGCACTGTATTCCTTCAATAATTTCTACCCTTCCTAAACTTTCCTTTAGTCCTCTGCTACCCAGCTTCATTAGAACCATATCCTGCTCAAAGACCTCCAACTCCTCTCTAACCTAATGCTGACTCTGCCTCACAACCACACAGTTCCTCCTGCTTTCTTCGAAGTCTTTTATCCCAATGCCATGTCATGTCAGCTCTGCTCCCTCACCAGCCAACTGCCCTGAGGGTAGCAGATCAGCTCACCCTCTCATCCAATTCCAGGCTTGTTTATTCTCACATCTCCCACCTTTTGATAGCCAAATTTGCCTCCCTGAATAGAGGAATGGGGACCCAAGAATGCTTCTTTAGTCCTCTTGACTCAAAGCCCCTTTTGGAGTTCTCCATTCCTCTCTCCAGGACAACAGATTAGATGCCACACAAAAGGAAGAACAAAGGGATGTGCAGACCAGGATCTCACAAGAGGGCAATCTGACCTGTTACTCCAAGATAGCCAGCTATGAGGCAAGCAGGGTAAGCATCAGCGCCAGGCCACAATGGAAAAGGCTGGTATAATGAACTGGTAGGGGACAGGAAAGGGCATGAGACAGAGTCAGTATTATGTTGGAGGGCAGACAGGGCCCTTGATGAGGGAGAGGTCTGAAGGCTAGGTGATCAAAAGAAAAACGAAGTTAAAAGAAGGGCTGATTGAGGGAACACAGTACTTACCACGATACTTCTTTTGGCTAAACCTTATGTTGCATAACAGCTAATGGAAAAAAATGACATTCTTCATTCGCCGAAGGATAGACAGATGGAGGAGAAAGAGGTAACAGATGTCAAGCCGAATGGAAGGTACCAAAGACTGTAGACGAATAATTTTAATAAAACATAAGGCAATTATATTTGTCAGTATCCACTGGTTATGAATCTACTGATGATGATAATCTGGCCCATTTTCAATTTGGATTTTAATTCACAGAAATAACTATAAAAGATATCATTCATGTTTATTTTACAAACCTGTGATTTCAGAAAACTGCTCTAAAGACTGCCTAGAGGGAAGAGGGAATGGGAAGACGTGTGTGGGATTAAGAGACACAAACTACTATGTACAAAATAAATAAGCAACAAGGATACATTGTACAGCACATAATAACTTTAAATGATGTATAATCTATAAAATACTGAATCACGACGTTGTACCCCTGAAACCAATATAATGTTGAAAATTAATTATACTTCAATTTAAAATAAAAAGTTGTTTAAAAAAAAAGACTGCCTAGAAAAAGGAAAGTACGTGGGAGTTTGTAGAGGTTATGCTGGCAACTGTGATCTAACTTCAGCTGTTCCCATTATGATAATTCATAAAGTAAAAATATCAAAAGAAATCATATGCATTTTGCACTATAAAATGTGTCCTAGATTACTATTTCATCATTAATAAACATATATATATATTGCATTTCCACTCCTAAGCCATTTGAGGATGAAAAAAAAGTATAAGATATAACTTCCTCAATATACTTCCAATCTCAATATTCTCAGAATAAATTTAATCACTCTGAAAATTTATGGAAGGTCTACTGGCAGAATACTTACGCAGATGGCTTTGTAATCTTAACTAAAAGGGATTGGTCAGTGAAGTTTGTCCATTTTGTCATACATTTTTACATTTACTATTTGAAGTTTTAACTTTTCTGTGTTACTTAGGGAATAAGAAAATAAATAGATGATATGAACACTGTACTTAGTCCTACATAATATCATTAAGCAAGGAAGTTATGGTCAAAAGAAACAACTTCCAAGAAATTGTCTAGACTGATGTTTTAAAATGTATGCCTTCTAGTTCCTACTGTGGGTTATTTGAAACTATGTTAATGTTATGTTTTTTAAACAAGAAAGTAGATTAATTTGAAATACCACATAGGACACTAAGAACAAATATGAAGATGTGAAACCACACCAAAGCCAGGTGCAAGGGCAGGTGCAGCTAGATAATTTACATTCCCCCCACTCCCACTCTAGAACACAAACAAACTCCATGAGAATGGGAACTCCATTTTTGTTCTTTGCTGCATCTCCAAGCACCTAGAACATAAAAAGCACTCTGTAAATACTTGTTAAATGAGTGCTGAAAAAGGACAACCAAGTTGCGTTATGTCCTTCAGGCCATATTTTTTTCTAATCTCCGCCTCTTGCATGACTTTATTTTAAAGACAAAATCTAGGTTTTGCAGGAAAAATATCTGTGGTTTTAAAACTTCACTTGAAATTATACACTTTAAAACAGTGAATTTTGTTATGTGTATAGTACTTTGAGAAATAAACTAAAACAGGGAGGAATTTACCACAGGGATTAAAATGGATACACTTATATAATGCCTCCTCCACCTTTCCTAGCTTTTTGTCCCTACATTTTTTAAATAACAAAATATTTGATACATTACAATTTACAACAGTGCCTTCTGTCAATCTTATAATGGATAGAAATTAGCAATGATGGAGGAATAGGCCTAGCAAACATAAGCAACCTGTGCTGTCCTATAGGTCAGATTATTTTACCATTTTCAAGAGCAAGGACCCACTGTAATTTGCCCCCGCATCATGAAACCTCCTTTTACTTGGCAGAACAGGCCATTGAAACAATGTTTCTCTGAAGTATCAGCAATGCACAGAGAGAATTATCAAAATTGAGCAAAGTTCTGCTCACATGTAGCAATTTGTTTCTTCCAGAAGAGGGTATGTTCCCTTTTTTCCCCTGAATCTTTTCTGAACACTGCATCATTTTTAAATGCAAAGAATATGTGTCACAGACTTAAGGCACGACTTCTAAAACAGTCAAGTCATAATTACCGTCTCGACATTTTAGACATGAACTTTACAGCAGAGATCACTCAGGAAAAATTCTCTAAATTATATTTTTACATTTTCTCTATATGATCAAGGAAAAACTAAGTTCATAATAGCTAATCAATGTATAACAACAGTCAATCAATTGTGGCATAAACAGGCAAAGGTATCAAAAACAATCTTTTTAAAAAATCTGTATTAAGCCATGGAACCCAACATCATCACACATTTCACCTACACCTTCTGTAATGAGCATAAGTTTTAACAATCCCTCTAAGGTTGCCTTTACTATTGGTGACTCAACCCCAACTAGATGACAGATAATACAGGGAGAGAGACTCTTGTGAACCTCTACAAAACAGTATTCAAAGATTTAACAATTATAATTCAAACTGTTTGCAAATAACACTGAAAGCCTGTAATATATACTAATTTGTTTTTTTGCTGAGGTTGATTTTATGGGAGCAAGTCAAGTAGCTAGTGAGTGAGCTTGGCTGACCTTCCAGTATTCACATCTTAAGGGCAACATTGTTCTCCTACATGTGTATGCTCTCTTTTATTTAGGGTCTAAAGGAGTCATACATTTTTCAGTAGTATTTCACTGCATTTTACAGGAATTTCAAATGCTATAATTGTATTTGCAATTTTAGAGAGTCACAAAGGTTTTTTTTGGGGGGGGGTGTTTGTTTGTGGCAAGATTTAACTCATCCATGGATCAAGAGTTGACCATACATTTCATGATCTGCTACATTCTTATAATTCAAAGTACATTAAAACTAGGCCTTTATAAAACTAAGTGGGGTCTAAAAATTTTGATTACACAAAATGCAGGGTTACATTATATCCAATTTGCATTATAAAAGACCATGCTATATAAACTTATAAAACTAGTTCTGGGGCTTCCCTGGTGGCGCAGTGGTTGAGAGTCCGCCTGTCGATGCAGGGGACACGGGATCGTGCCCCAGTCTGGGAAGATCCCACATGCGCCAGAGCGGCTGGGCCCGTGAGCCATGGCCACTGAGTCTGCACGTCCGGAGCCTGTGCTCCGCAACGGGAGAGGCCAAAACAGTGAGAGGCCCGCATACTGCAAAAAAAAAAAAAAAAAAAAAAAAAAAAAAAAAAAAAACTAGTTCTGACAATGTTTATTATATTTTTAAAATTATAATTCTGGCTAATAGTCAAAGCTATCAAGTTTTTCTCCCTCAGGGAAAACTGTAAAACTCAGAAGCACTCATTGAAAAACACCAGAAATACCCTACTATATATAAATTACAGAAAAATCATGAGAGGAATTAAAACAAGAAACAAAAGCACTCTTTTATTCCTTTTTTTTAAAATATATTGAGCACCTACCAGGAACGAGGCACTCTCCTGAAGATAGAAAGATCAAAGACATTCCCTTCTCTCACAGAACTGATGCTCAAGCAGGGGAGAGAACAATTAAACAATCACTTACAAAGTATGATAAATATGACTGATAGGAGTACACATTGGTGCAAAGAGCTCAGATGAAGGAAAACCAGAGAAGGTCTCCCAAACAAAGTGACATATGTATAGGCTTAGGGTTTAGACCTAAAAACTAAGGTTGGAATTAGCCAGACTTGGGGGGAAGGGGGGAGGTAGGAAAAATGTTCCAGAGAAAAAGACTTGGAGGTGAGAACAAAGATTCAGAATGAAGGGGAGTGGAGAAGAGAGAGAGAGAGAGATGCAGAGAACCTGAGACAAGATGAAGCTTAAAAAGGTAAAGTAGAAAAAAAAAAAAAAAAGGTAAAGTAGGAACCAGATCACAAATGATCTGTTAAGATGTGTTGGTTACGGAATGTGGCCTTTATCTTAAGGCAACAGAAAACTAAAGGGTTTTTAGCAGAAAAAAGGCCATATTAAAATTAGCATATTAGCAAACAATAATGTAACTGAAATGAAGAATAAATTAGAAAGAGATGCCATGGGAGGCAGGAAGAGCAGAGTGGCTGCCGTTACAGGTGTCTCGGATTAGAGATGATGGTGGTATGGAGGAGGGCTGTGGTAATTAGTATGGAAAGAAAAAGACTGGCCAGAGAAAGATTAGAAAGGTTGAACTGACAAGATTGGATGTGGGGACTAGCTAGACTGGGGGAAAGGAAGGGAGAGCAAAGTCAAATATTATTCCTAGATATCTGGATCTTGCAATCTGAACTTAATATTTCCCTTCTATTGGAAATACTTACAAGGTTCTAAAAACATTACAGTTTCTTTTCAGTTACACACATCGATATAAACAGTGCAAAAAATATTTTAGATTTGGTTCTAGCAAATATGATTTTTATCTCTTGAACCATCTTCCACCTTTTCTACAATAAAGTATTAAAATGAGTCTGTATTCCACACCAAAAGGAAATTTAGTTAATAAAGACAGGTGCTCAGTGCATGGAGAAGACCAGCTTGAAATTAAAAGTTTGCTATCCAAAGTGAACCCTCAGATGAAAAAGTCAAGGACTGACAGTATCCCCAAACCAGAAAGTGTCTCAAAAGTGTTTTCTGTGAACCTATTATATTACCAAAATAAGCACAGGACTAGCTCTTTCATAAAACCATGACAGGCTTTCTTTTTACAGCAGAATTTGATAGAATTTTGGCAAGCTAAATAAAAAAGATCTATAGAAAAAAAGAGCACCACCCTTTGAAATCCAATGTCGAGAACAAAAAGCACTTGCTTTCAAAACTCACTCATTCATTCAGAAGTTTAGGTGCTCTAAACTTCTGTAAATAGATTAACATTGGCCAAGGAGATTAGGCACTCTTTAATCTTTCATTTTGTCTCTATAAAACTATAACCAATACTGTGAACATATACCGTCTACTCAGGAACGAAATTTCAAGAGCTACTCATTCCCTTAAACGTTTTACCACCTTATAAACAGAATACCATATTAAGTTTGTATATCAATGTATTTATAATGTATGTATTTATATAGTCATATGGGGGTAACAAATTAGATGGTACACCTTTCTGTCTTTGCAAAAATTGAAAATACTACTTGTATACTCTCGAGGCGATTTTACATATCACAAAATAAGAATTTCCTCACATTGAACGGATTCAACTAATCTATGAAATAAAAATTAGATGCCCCACTACAGGTATCTTAGGACCCCTTTCACCCAACTCCCATGGGTTTCTCCCATGAACTCTTTTATCAGTTATCTAGGGAATCTGTGAGGGATGGGTTATCATTTCATTTGCAAAACAGGAATGTGTTAACTATGAAAAATGAACAAAAACTATGTTTTCTGAACTATCATCATTTTCCCCTTTCAGTCTATGTGGCAGAAGGACCCATTTCTCACGAAAACTAACAGTAAACTTGGCGAATCCTGACTGCTATCAGAGGGACTATCCCCTACTTACACACACACATGTCCACTAATTTCAAGCCTCTGACAAAATGTACTCTCCCCACTCTCTCATATTGGAGGAAAGGAGAACTTTCCTTCTATAGCTATACAAATAAATGTCTTGCTGGCCTTTCTACAGTTTCCTATCGATGGGCATCGCTTCAAACTAGTTTAAGACTCGCGATACATCTTTCACGCCTTAGGTGAGGAAGATGATGCTAATACAATAATTTGCTAAAGATTACAATGCTGACGACTGAATGTGTACTGTCAAACAAAGCGAAGAATTATACTGTAATGTAAGGAAAAAGTCCTCAGGAAAGAACATATCCCTAAAGCCGTAAACGCAAAATTTTAACATAATTAGAAGGCCACGTAGATAATATTAACTCAAAATCTCCCTGACTTCGACAGTTGCTACCAAGTTTTCCCGTGAAATGGAGGTTAGGGATCGGCCTTAAAATGCTCAGAAAGAGAAGAGACTCTCCCAGAACTGAAAGGGGGAAGAGAAACCAGAGAAGAGAAACATGGTGAGGAAAGAGAAAAACTAGCCCTAACGCGCCAAAGGGTCTATTCAACAACAAAAAAGACATTTTTGAACCGATTTACGAGGGGTAACCCGAGCCCAAACCCCCGCAGACCGAGGGGCGAACCGCGGAGTCTGGGGAGGAAGGCACCCGAGCCCAGTGACAATAGGAACCGTTCCTTTCTAGGAGTGGGGGCTCCGAGAGGAGACCGTGCCTCGCCGGGCCGCCTTCCCGTCCGCTCGGGAGAAGCTAGACCCACCTGGAAACCGCCATGGCCGGGCGCCGGCGGTTCGGAGCTCCCCGCGAGCGACGCGCCGCGCTACCGACGCGCTAGTTTCCAGGGAGCGGAGCGGCGCAGGCCCAGGCCACGGAGCAGATAGGAGCAGCCGGTGCAGCGCAGGATGTCCCGGCGCGGGCCCTCGGGCATCTGCCCCGCCGCCTACCAGAGCTCGTCCCTGCCGCGGCCCGGGAGCAGGGGTCTGAGACGTCGGCGGAGGCAGCACTCCTCCGACCCGCACGACTTCAAACCGGGTGCCCCCAACCCCGCTCTTTGCTGACGCAGGCGTCGGCACGCCGGACTGAGCGTCAGCGCGCCGGAAGTGACGCCAGCTCACCGCCAGGGGCTGTGCTCCGCCGCTGAGTAGGAGTATGAGCCCTTACGGCCTGGCGGCGCGCGCCGCCAAAACAAGCTGTCTTTGCTCATCTAGAGGGGGTCGGTAGTCTTCATACGAGGCGAGAGAGGAGAAATGAGTCCACTTATTTTCTAGGGAAGGAAAAGAAGCGATCTAGCCAAGGTTCTGGGAGTTAAAACCTTTGCTTCTAATTCCTCACTGCCCCGATCTCCATCTCACCAGACTGCTTCTAGAGAAAGCAGAATCCACAGGACCATAGCATGCTCTAGTCCAGGTGGCGATGCCAGTGGGAGGGGTGAAATCCAGAAAGATCTGCAACGGCACTGAAGACACGGCTCGAATGTTTGCCATCTATCTGCCATATGTTCTGCCTAGGTATTGGAGGGAAGGTATTCTGTCAACCATTTTGCCATGTTTGATTTCTTAATTGCTTGTGTTGTTGGTACCATGATTTTCTCAACCGTATTTGAAAACTCTCAGCCATTTATTTATGTATTTATTTATTTGCTTATGTGGCTGTTCAGTCGCTTAATTTATTAGGCTTTTAAACATTCTTCTGTCACCTAGTGCAGGCCCTTATCACCTTAAACTTGATTTTTTGATAGTAGTCAAAGTAATATTTCTCCAGCTTCAACTGAGCCCATCTTAAAGGCCTCCAGCAGATTAATCTTCATGAAACACTTCTTTCACCGTGTCACTCCTCTGCTTATAAAACTTATCCATTGGTTTCTTATTATCTGTAGAGGCTTTGCCTCAACCCTGAGTCTTTTTCATCTATAAAATGAGGCTAGTGAGAAGTACTATAGAAATAAAATGAGGTCATGTATCTAGAAAAGCTTACAAGAGTTTATAAAGCATAAAGGGAAAGAAACTAACTTAAGAACCTATGTGTTAGGCATTTGGCATGCATTATCTCATATAATTTGTAGGCCAACCCTGTAAAGTAAGTTTTAATCTTCATTTACAGGTGAGAAAACTAAGCTCAGGA
Organism: Lagenorhynchus albirostris; assembly: GCF_949774975.1. Lineage (NCBI taxonomy): Eukaryota > Metazoa > Chordata > Mammalia > Artiodactyla > Delphinidae > Lagenorhynchus > Lagenorhynchus albirostris. Next base: position 49,977,797 of record NC_083110.1, on the reverse strand, counting down.
AGGTTAAGTAATTTGCCCAAGATCCAAGCTACTAATAATATTTACTGTTCATTCTTAAACAAATATTAATTTGGCCCCTGCTCTATGCCAGACACTCTGCTCGGCACTGTTTTATACTATTAGACAATATCTGATTAAGCTGATGTTCACATGTCTTCATATTTCACAGCCTCCTCCCACCTGCCTTTTCAGTTCATCTAACACCACTGAAACTAACAAGCAGGTACATTTACTGATTGTACACTACATTCATTTATTCAGCCAAAATTAAGTACCTACCACATGCTAAACTCTATACTAGAGATTAGGGCGTCTAAAGAAACCAAAAACAGATAAGGTGCCCACTCTAGTTGAACTTACATTCTAATTGGAGGAAAGAGAGCGAACAGATAAACAAGAAAATATCATGTTTGTATGCTATGGAAAGCAGAATGCTGGGATAGAGAGGGTGATTAGAGACCCCAGACTGGGTGATTAGGGGGAAACAAAGAAGGAGCTTAATCTGAGGCCTGAAGGACAAGAGGGAGCCAGCTATGTGAAAACCTGGGGAGCCTTCCAGATAGGGGATACATCTAGTGTAAAAACCTAAGAGAAGCTGGCTATCTTGGGAGACAAGATGGGAGAGGTAGAAAGGGGCCATTGTAAGGTATTTGGATTTTAGTCAAGCAATAGGAAGTCATAGGAGGGTTTTAAACATGTGAGTAAAATGATCTGATATACATTTTAAAAAATCTTACTCTTTAGTATCCAAGAGGTAATTAGATATATAGTTCTAAAGGACATATAGAAGAGAAGAAAAGGCTGGTGTTACAGATTGGTAAGGCATAGTGTAATAATCAAATATATTGAAGTCAGACTGACTTGTTTTTAAATCCTTCCTCACCACACTTAACAGTTGTGTGTCCAGGGAGTTGTATAATCTTTCTAAGATTCAATTGCTTCTGGGAAATGGGGACAATAATAGCACCTTATAGGGTTGTGGTAAGGATATAATGAGTATAAAGCATTTAACCCAGTGACTGAAACTTTAAGCACTCAAAAACATTATTAACTACATTGAGTGTTCTTTTTGTTAACTATGCAACCTTAAGCAAATGACTTACCTTATATGTCTCAATTTCCTCAGCTGTGAAATGGGGATAATATTAGTACTGGTACACAACCCTTATCTGAGACCCTGGCTAGAGATGGTTTTCTGAATTTAGAATTTTTTAGATTTTGAAAGGTAATCCAGTGCATATTATGTCACACCCTAGCAGCTTCTAGGGCAGCACCCCATGGTCAAGTACATTTATAGTTCTGCAGCAAAACATAGGAATAGCCATACTAAGAGGACTAAATAAGAAACTCTAAATAGATGCATGGCAGTTTAGGTCAGGTTTTGCTGCCAGACGCATTTTTTTTAAAGTATCATTCAGACCTTTTTCAATTCCAGAATTGTAAATAATGGATCATGAACCTGTACTTTGTAAAGTTGTTGTAAGGAGCAAATGAGTTGATACATGATACACTTAAGAAATACTAAGTGCTAAATAAATTGTAGCTATTATTATTTTTTTTTATCACCAGAAAGGTGGCTTCAAAAATCAATGGCAGGACTTCCCTGGTGGCGCAGTGGTTAAGAATCCGCCTGCCAATGCAGGAGACACGGGTTCGAGCCCTGGTCCAGGAAGATCCCACATGCCGTGGAGCAACTAAGCCCGTGCACCACAACTACTGAACCTGCGCTGTAGAGCCCATGAGCCACAACTACTGAGCCTGCGCTCTAGAGCCCGCGAACCACAACCACTGAGCCTGTGTGCCACAGCTACTGAAGCCTGCGCGCCTACAGCCTGTGCTCCACAACAAGAGAAGCCACCACAATGAGAAGTCCGTGCACTGCAACGAAGAGTAGCTCCTGTTCACTGCAACTAGAGAAAGCCCGCACACAGCAACAAAGACCCAACACAGACAAAGAAAAAAAAAAAACTATACCCAGTAGGGTGGCTATTATAAAGTGCGCGCGCGCGCAAGAGAGCAAACAAAAAAAGTAAATAACGGGCTTCTCTGGTGGCACAGTGGTTAAGAATCCACCTGCCAATGCAGGGGACACGGGTTTGAGCCCTGGTCCGGGAAGATCCCACATGCCGTTGAGCAACTAAGCCCATGCGCCACAACTACTAAGCCTGTGCCCTAGAGCCCATGAGCCACAACTACTGATCCCGCGTGCCACAACTACTGAAGCCTACGCACCTAGAACTCATGCTCCGCAAGGAGAGAAGCCACCTCAATGAGAAGCCTATACAACACAACGATGAGTAGCCCCCACTCGTCACAACTAGAGAAAGCCCACACGCAGCAACGAAGACCCAACGCAGCCAAAAATAAATAAATTATATTTTTAAAAAAGTAAATAACAAGTATTGGCAAGGATCTGGAGAAACTGGGATGCTTGTGCACTGTTGGTTGGAATGTAAAATGGTGCAGCCACTATGGGAAACAGTATGGAGGTTCCTCAAAAAGTTAAAAATAAAATTAGCATATGATCCAGCAATTCCACTTTTGGGTATGTGCCCAAAAGAACTGAAAGCAGCCGCGGAGCAACTAAACCTGTGTGCCACACTACTGAGCCTGCACTCTAGAGCCCACGAGCCACAACTACTGAGCCCATGAGCCACAACTACTGAGCCCACGTGCCACAACTACTGAAGCCCACGTGCCTAGAGCCCATGCTCCACAAGAAGAGAAGCCACCGCAATGAGAGGCCTGCGCACTGCAACAAAGAGTAGCCCCCGCTTGCTGCAACTAGAGAAAGCCTGTGCACAGCAGCAAAGACTCAACGCAGCCAAAAATAAAACAATAAATAATAAAAATAAATTAATTATTTAAAAAAACTGAAAGCAGAAACTCAAATATTTATACACACATATTCATAGCAGCATTATTCAAAATAGCCAAAAGGTAGAAGCAACCCAAGTGTTCATCAACCGATGGATGCATAAACAAACTGCACTATACATACAATGGATTATTATTCAGCCTTAAAAAGGAAGGAAAATTTGACACATGCTACAACATAGATGAGACTTGAAGAAGTTATACTAAGTGAAATAAGCTAGTCACAAAAGGACAAATACTGTATGATTCCACTTATATGAGGTATCCAGAGTAGTCCATTCATAGAGACAAAAAGTAGAATGGTGGTTGCCAGGGGGCGGAGGAAGGTAGGAATGAGGAATTATTGTTTAATGGGTACAGAGTTTCAGTTTTGGAAGAAGAAAAAAGTTCTGGAGCTGGATGGTGGTGATGGTTGCACAACCATGTGTGAATGTACTTAATGTCACTGAATTGTACACCTAAAATGGTTAAAATGGTAAATTTGGGGGTGGGATGAATTGGGAGATTGGGATTGAAATCTATACACTACTGATACTATGTATAAAATAGATAACTAATGAGAACTTACTGTATAGCCCAGGGAACTCTACTCAGTGCTCTGTGGTGACCTAAATGGGAAGGAAATCCAAAAAAGAGGGGATATGTGTATACGTATAGCTGATTCACTTTGCTGTACAGCAGAAACTAACACAACAGTGTAAATCAACTATACTCCAATAAAAGTTAATTTTAAAAACAAAATACAAAAAAGAAAAAAATGGTACAATTTATTTTATGTGTATTTAACCACAACTTATAAAAAGTAACTTCTAGTAAGACGTTACCCCTTTCTGACATGGCATAGCACATCTGTGTGCCCTTATGTTTGTTTTGGGGGCAATGTTTCTGACAGAAGGCATGGTCTCGAATGTCTCCTTTAATAATTATGACTTTCCAGTAGCAAACTTTTTCACTGTAATTAGTGAAAAATGTCACTAGATGTCACTCTTTAGCTGAAAAACTATTCCAATTTGGTTCAGTAGCCAATAGCTATAAGTAATTCCAGAGCATCAGATAAAAGCCTGTATATAGTGCTTTGCTCATACAAATATGGTTTTCTGGGAAAGAGAAGGTTTCCATCTGTGAAATGTATTAATAAGCTACTCTGTTCATGAAATTTATGTTAATGTTTATTAACTTCATTGGTACTAATTGTTTTTCACTATAAATTGAGTTTGTGTAATTAAGACATAACTAACTTTGTAAGTGATAGTGAAACACAAAGCTGAAATGTAAAGATCATTTATCATTGAAAGTCAGGTGGCTTTACCACTAAATGATGTGTGACATTGGGTCTTTGTAAGTGATAGTGAAACACAAAGCTGAAATGTAAAGATCATTTATCATTGAAAGTCAGGTGGCTTTACCACTAAATGATGTGTGACATTGGGTAAGTCCTTTAATCTCTCTGATTTCACCAGAGTAGTAGAAACATCCTTTCTTAGGTCAATATACACTACCATATATTTGCTCTGTGCTAAAACATATTTAAGTACACTCTAATTCTAAAATATTTTGGTTTTTATAGTAGTAATCAAATTGTAACTGTTGAAATACAATACCAATGGGAGTTCAGTAACAGAAAATACTGCCCACAAGAAGACATTAGGCAATATAATGAGACTTCTTGATGTCCTGAGGGAGTATTTTAGGAAAATACTTGTATTAAACAATTATAGTCAGAGGTATAAACTCTTGAAATAAAAAAGATCACATTTACTACTGAGAACAGTTTTAAAAGATAATGGAATATCCTAAAGTGTAAAAGAAAAATTGCTTTGTTTACCTGTAAAATTCTTAAGATTCAAGAACACATTGATTCTTAAAGATTAACCATTTGAATTGGTAATATTACACTATAATCAAAATAATTTTTTAAACTTCTAATTTTTGTAAGAAGTTTGTAATTGAGTTATAATACCTAAAAACAATCAAAAGACCAAATGCTCACCGCTGGATGAAATGCTGGACATTATAATGCATCAATAAATGAGGATATTACATTTTTATTAGTAGTAACAGTTATTAGGATTAAGAGTATTAGGATGAGAAAAACTATCAGAAATGGTAGGTAAAAATATAGAACTCAGAATGATATAAAAAATAGAGTGTAAATCGTGCCCAGTTAAGGATATTGACAGTTGTTTTATTTAATTTCATTATATTTAACTCTTAAAACTTAGATCTTTCTGTTTAACTTTTATCTTCACATGATTAAATATGTAAAAGGAGAGGGGGTGTAGTAGCTAAAGGGTACAGAGTTGCTTTTTGTGGTGATGAAAGTGTTCTAAGATTAACTGTGGTGATAGTTGCGCGTATGTGTGAATATATTAAAAACCATTGAATTTTACACTTTAAATGGGTGAATTGTATGGTATGTGAACTATATCTCAATAAAAAGTAGGTGAAGGAAGCACTATTCAAGCTTTTTTTCTAATACTGCAAATATAGTTATGAATGCCTATTTTTAAAAGAGCATTGAAAACAAGTGGTTTGGGGGGGAGGGATAAATTAGGAGTATGGGATTAACAGATGCACACTACCATACATAAAATAGATACACAAAGATTTACTGTGGAGCACAGGGAACTATATTTAGTATCTTGTAATAAACTATAATGGAAAAGAATTTTTAAAAAAGGAATATAGATATATCATATATATGTATAACTGAGTTACTTTGCTGTATATCTGAAACTAACACAATACTGTAAATCAACTATAATTCAATTAAAATAAATAAATAAAATTCAAGTAAAATATGTAAAAGGAAAGAAAAGAATGATTTGTTAAAATTCGCGTGATTATTTTAAACCCTGGAAGCAAAAAAGATTTATATTTCATGTTACATTGCCACTTCTATCATACATCTGTGTGTGTGTGTGTCCGTGTGTGTGTCCGTGTGTGTGTGTGTGTGTGTGTGTGTGTGGCACGGTGGTGGGAAGTCTCCCAGGGAGAGAGAGAGAGAAGTCTGGGAGGGGCATAGTCGGGGAGGCCTGTTCCGTTCCATCGATAACACGTTCATTCACTGGAAGCCGGCTAAAACAGACTAATCCTTCTTGCAGTCATTCCCTCTATCTTAACAAGGCTCCGCCACCTCGCCCAGAACTCGGTAAGTTCAAAGTGCAGTAAAAGTGCGTTTTTCCAAAGAATAATCTGAAATGACACTGTAGATAATTTACTGGAGGGTGGAGAAGGGAGGGGGTGGAGGAAGGGGTGGAGGAAGGGGTGGAGGTGGTAATTATCAGGCATCGCTTTGCTATCATATTTGCAATGGGGAGAAAAACCTCAATGCGCAAATAGTTTCAAAAAGATTAGACAGTAATTGGCTTTTTCCCAGGAAACCTCTTCAGAGGGGCCACTCGCAAACTGCTGCTGCCCACTGAAAACCGAGGCCCAGAAAGTCTGGGGAGGAAGATTGGCAGGTGCCTGTGCTTGGGCCAAGGGCTGCGCCCGACTCTGTCAGTAGCCGTCTCTGCCTCTGTCCCCAGGTCTAAGGGATGCTGCTATCCTGGCCCTGCTACCACTGAAGCGCTCAGGGGTACCTGGAAAGCCGACCTGAGTGCAGACACCACGAGCCATGAGTCCTCTGAGGCTGCGAGCGTCTCTCTCGTTGCTGCTGCTGCTGGGTGGCTACCTCCTCGAGGGCGCCGGGAGAAACCAGCAGGCGATCGGCAGTGCGGTCGAGTCAGCCCCGGGCCCCGCGGGCGGCTCCTCCGGTCGCTTCGTCAGCCCCGAGCGGCATGCGTGCAGCTGGCAGCTCCTGCCGCCCGCCCCAGGGCCCGCGGCGGGCAGCGAGCTGGCGCTGCGCTGCCAGGGCCCGGACGGGGCGCGCCACCAGTGTGCCTACCGCGGGGAGCCGGGGCGCTGCCCGGTCTATGCCGCCAGCCCCTCGCACTACTGGAAGCAGGTGCTGGGTGGGCTGCGCAGGAAGCGGCGGCCCTGCCACGACCCCGCGCCGCTCAAGGCCCGCCTGTGCGCGGGCAAGAAGGGCCAGGGCGCGGAGCTGCGCCTGGTGCCCCATGCATCCCCGTTCGTCAGCCCTACTGGGGCAGGCTTTCCCCGGGATCCCAAGCTCCGGGCCAGGAGCCGGGGGCAGCCCCGAGAGACCGCGCGCAGCCCCACCGTAGGGGCCCCGCCTCCCTCGAACGCGCCGCCCAAAGGGAAGCCCTCTGAGAAGAAGACCAAAGGAGGCAAGAGAAAGGCTGCATGGAACCCAGACGAGGAGCGATCTCTGGGGACCCGGCCCGATCCCGACGAGCTGGACGAGAACACGAAGCTCACGGAGACCTACTGTGCTGAGAAGTGGCATTCCCTCTGCAACTTCTTTGTCAATTTCTGGAATGGCTGAGGGTGCGGGCCTGGGGAGGGAAGGGGAGAGGGAGGGAGGGGATCTGTGCGCAGCCCGGGAGGGGAAGCTAAGGGCATCCTAGGCCACAAGATACTGGATAGAGAGTGGGGAAGAGTCCAGGTTCTAGAATGGGTCTGGGGGGGTGGAGGTGGGGCTTGGGATGAGAGTATAAAGGCTATGGAGAGTCTCTGAGACAGCAGGGAAGTTAAAAATTATAAAGAGTCGACCCTGTTTAAGAGCAGAAGAACTAATAGAAACAGAAGTAGGCATACCCTAAATGTGTAAAAACTGTAGACTGGGGAGAGACACGGATACAGAGAGAGGCTGAAAAAATGAGTGGGAAAAATTGACTAAAATGATGTGACTCTCGTGTGGGAAGCAGGATACAATGTACACTGTTTAACGCATTTCTATTAAAATATACTCATGAGCAGCTGATAACCTGACCCAGGTTGAATTTTCAGTGCCATCTCACCTACTCAGCTGACAAGATTACCAACTTTTTTTCTCTTTAGGAATTAGTATGAACTTGGGTGCTCTCTCCTGTCATAGATGATCCCTATAGGGGATCAATGGATCTGAAGCCATTCAGAGCTCAAAACTGACTCCAGTGAAAAGGTTTTCAGCATGATTGCCTTTGAATTCTTTTAGAAGTGCTGCTTTTAAACAGAGTGATGCCTAGTGTTCTGAAACTGTCCTATTAACCTTCCAAATTCAGAAGTGAATTATAAGAGTTGAGTGCTCCAGTAGGTTTTAAAAAACAATTCTCTTTGTATTTGATCGTATTTTTTAAAAAAGCTAAAATGTAAGTACATATCTCAGAGTCATTTGGACCATTATGGAAGTCATCTCTCTGTCTCATGTAATTAATTGTTAACATATTTCATTTTAAATAAGATGAAATGATAGACTTTGCATGTGTTAGGTGCTCAATAAAAACTGTACGGCTAGATTTAAAGAACTGGCAGGACAATGGAAATTTTGACTGCATTTGATCTAGTTCTGAGTATACCTTGAAGTTAGTTCCTAAAAACATCTTGAATTGTTGGGGAAAGACAAGAACAAGTCTGCATAAGGGAAAAATCACAAACTGACAAACCCTGGGTCCTATCATTGCTCTGTTTGGCCTGCGTGCAGTTCTCTCATTTTTCCACTCTTCCTCCCTCCCTCCCAATTGGGATTTGTTGCTAGCATTTAAAAATTACATAATTTCATATAAAAAGCCAGATTTCTGAATTCTCTTGTAAAATTAGATCTAATGACATTGGACACATCTTTCCACATTGCAACAACTGGATGATGCTGAATATTGGCTGACCTCTTTAGAGTAGATATATTTTCTTGGGTTTTCCCACTGCTGCTGCACGTCTTATAAATTGACTTTATTCATTTATATTACAGGGCTGAACCCATGAGACATTTAAGCCACCACCAGATATAAGTGTTTTTGGCTGACCTTCTGTTTTTCTCACCTCCTCTCCTTTAAAATAATGGTAAATGCAACAATCTTACAGATACTGAAGATCTCCTGAACTTTTTCCTCCTTGACCAGCCCCTAGAAAATGTAAACTATCTTTTACCTATTCTGTACATTCTTCACACAATTGGCAAAACATTCAGATTGACCATAGTTTCATGCCACGTTTATGAATCACATTCTGAGTAACATTGACCATTAGATAAAATTCATCTTGGCCAAGGAAAGGAAGCTCAGAGTAGCTTGAGACCACCCCCTAAAGATAGGATTGCAAGGTTTGAGGGATCTTAATTCCCCGACCAGGGAACGAACTTGGCCCCCCTGCAGTAGACTGCCAGGGAATTATCCAAAGGGATTCAGTCTTACAGGGCACTTACACAAAATGGTGATCAGAAACTCTCCATCTCAGCTGGGAGCCACATAAAAAGAAATAAGCAAGAAATGTGTAGTTGTAGAAGGGAGAATTATCTGATGAGGAGAACAAAATACAGTGCTCGTATCCCTGACGCGTAAGCAAGAGGGTATGTGTGATGTCCTTCGATGACAGCGACTTGAAAGGAGATGAGAATGTTTCTGGTCTTGGAGGCTTGGGGACCACAGCTGCCCTCCCAGCTCCATGGTTTTCTTACAACTTCAAAGAGCATCTCTCCTTACTTCCTGCCCGATGCTTACAGCTGCAGAGCTTTGATGAACTTACCCCAAGTTTGTCCCTCCTGTGACCTCTGGCTCACCACATTCAAACTCTTCCCCATTTCAATTTTTAAAAGCAGGCATAAAAGCAGACCAAAGCCTTCCTTTCCCTTTTGTAAAGCAAGACAGCTGCTTCAGCCATATTAAAATTATTAGGTGGTCATTATATACAGACAACAGCAGTTAGAAAAAGATAATGTAAGGTGCCATTAATAATAGCAATCCAATTCAATAAACTCAATAAAAATATACAAGAGCTATGTGAAGAACACAGAAATACTTCTGAGGGCAGAACAGAAAGACTTGAGTAAATAAAAACATGTGTGGATTATGATTATGATTATGATTAAAGAAGCCTTAACATTTAAAAATGTCAATCTGTAAATAATCTATACATTTAAACATGATAACAACAGACTACCAAAAGGATTTTTTGGTGCGAGAATTGGGCAAACTGATTCTAAAATTCCAAAGGAAAACCAAAACGAATTTGGGGACTGGAGGGGTGCAGGGTTGTATGTTTCAGAGAGAGAGAAAAAAAGGATGCTTTCATTGAGGTTAAGGGTACAATTTGAAATGGTTAAATACAGAATCTCCCCAAGGACTGCTGGCAGCACAGTGCAAAACAATGTAAATGATGTGAGTGGACTGTTTCTAGGTAACCACAGGGACTCTCCATAGAAGGCCAGAAGCTTCCAACCAGCGCTTCGGTTGACTGTTGCCGCCTCTGAGCTGGGTGGTCATGTGATCGTGGCGGGGCTGAGGACCCTAAACCTTTGATCCATATGTTCTTTTGTTCCCAGGCATAACGATCACAATGAGAACGATTCTTCTCCAAATCGAGACAGGGAGAGGGCCCTTATGCATTGATTTTAAGATGTGGGGAGAGAGGTGAAGGGAAGATGGCCAGTGTGGGATCCCCAGGAGGGTGAGATGTCACAGTTTATATTTAATCATGTGTTAGTATTCCTTGGGAGTGCCACAGGATGAAATGTTTGCCAGCATTTAGAGGTAGCTCTTTACCTTCTCTCTTTTCTCCCTTCCTATTATTACTTAAGGCTTGGGAGGGCTCTCGATTAAATTTTAAAAAAGCAAAGCAAAAGAACACACTACACAACAGAACACACACACACACCATACACACACACACACACACACACACACACACACACACACACAGAGGATTGGAGTATTTTGAAAACTTACTGCCTGCAGTATGCCCAGAGGAAAGAAGTTGATTAGGACAGTCACGTCTTTCATTCCTTAGCTCACACCAGCAGTCTCCACCATGTGGGTATGCAACCAGCTTCTCAGATGGGTTTGGATGTTCCTGCAAAACCCTGTTAAAATCCACAACATAAACCCTCAGGAAAATCTGGAGGGTGAAATCACTTTGAGTAACTGTGAATGGCTGGCACCTACACTGTTACAAAAACTTTGAGTCACCGAGAATGAAGGACCTCAGTGTAAGAGGACAGCACGTATGCCTAGAAGCAGGTGGGCTGCCTTAGGAAGGCTGGGGGCAGATTGAAGGCTGGAGAGCTCAAGTTATTTGCAGGAGGGATAATTAGCCTCATGAGACCAGCTGGTAGGATGTAAGAGGGGATGGGCCAGAAGGGGCCTCGACTGAGCCCCTTTGACTGCAGCCTCGAAATTTGGCTACTGTTTAATGGTAAATTTGTTCAAAATAGTAGAGGAGGCCTTCTCTTTTAACAGTCATGAAGTTTCATTTGCCGTTAAAAAATAATAATAACTATTGTTTAATGTCAATGATCTTCTTGAATTTTGAAAATAACTTAGAAAACCATTTAGACATGACTGGTGTGTTATTTTGGTAACGAATGCAGTTTCACAAAATTCTATATCAATAACATAAAAGTCCCTTTGTTTACGATTCTGTTGTTTATCTCAAAGTTTGCCATTAGATCCTAATTGAAATTCATAGACTTCCTGGTCCTTGTTAAATATTGAAAGTGAGAGCTCAGATCTAAGAGTGAGAAGGGTTAATGAGCTTGTGAACTTGTGTTGGTGGCCTGTTCCCAAGTCTGAACTCCGCATGTGTTGGGGAATAATGGCTGCTTATTAACCTCCCAGGCAGAACAGCTGGTGGGGATCAAAGGCACACTGCACTACATGGTGTTGCTCAAACTGACTTCCCACCTAACCCCCAGGAAAGCGTGCCAGGTCCCCAGGGAGGGGTGGGTTGCACTAAACCCAGGAGCACATTGAAAGAAGGTCTGTCCCACTAGAGTCTCTCTGGAAATGTACCAGGGGACCCCTTGGGAGTAAGGGATTGATTCTCAGAGCTATAGAAATAGGGGTGGGAATACTACGATTATTTAGGCAGAGACATCACTCCAAGTCGCATTTCCCTCTTTAGGTCCTCCTCCAATATTTGCAGGGCCTGTGGCAAGAGTTCCAGTGGAGGGAAGTCCACATACGGTATGTCTAAATATTAAATAATAGTAACGCAAGCTAATGAATATAGTCTATCCTCCTATCTTGGCTATACCTTTGAACAACAGAATTTTAAATATATACATATGAAAACTATAATTTTTATACGATTGAAAGTGGTAAAATGTCAAAGACAATGAAATTTAATGATCATCGTGCGTGTTTGGGATCCTCTTGATGGGCTGGTGAACGATGGATGAATAATAGTGACCTATATAATTCACAAGTTATTACATTGTAATTTTTTGTCTTCATTTCAGCAAAATTGCTAATTATGCTGTCTGGATTATAACGGCAAGATTTGTGCCAGAAATGCCCAATTACATAATAATTTTTGAGTCATCTTAGTTGTTAGGTGGCTTTTTATTCATTTCGATTTTGAGAAACTTCATTCTGCTGAGGCAGTAGCAACTGAATTTGTCAATGAATTTCTTAGATTCAGAAATGAACCCGAAATTTTATAAATCACATTCAAGCACTGGTGTTGGACTTGCAAATGATAATTAACATTATTACAGAAAGTAGCATAAAATATTTAATGTATTTGTAAAACATTTTAATTTAATCCTATAAATTGCTATCACTTATACTTCAGTGTTTCATCTCTTAAAGCAATATCTAGAACCATTCAATATTAAATTCAAAGTTTCCAATTTGTTCAAATCTCTCTTCAGTTGACAGGATACCTTGCTCTACAAAGGCCAGAAAATAGGCTCTATTGAAATTAGTTTAGAATCAATTATGAATAAATCTTTTCCTTCAAAGTCATGCAAACATTCTTTTCCATTTTGATTTCCTTATGTTTTATTAGAATGTCACTTTTGTTCATATGTCACATGCGGTTTCATTCAATTTAAATAACCACTTTTCACTAAAATTAAAAAAGTATTTTTAATTTTTTTAAAAGTGAAATAGGCAATCTTGAATCTATATGTTGTTCTTATAAGCTTTTGATAACCTTATTAATAGCAAGTGATATACCAAAAATAAGTACGGAGAGAGCACATTTTAAATTAATTTCATTTTCTATCACCAACTACAATTTGTTCTTCATTTGAAGATCTGTTTCACTTAACTCATCTCACACATGTTCTGTCTTATCTAGCTTAAGTCCCATTGCTTTAGCACCATTTCATAGGCTCTCACATTGTGTGTCAGAAAGGTCAATTTTAATGTGTACTTCATCAAGAAGTGACATCTCTGGGCAGATCCAGAAAATAGAGCATATAATCTTTGAATTGTTCCAAAGAATGCCATTGCTACTAGCACAGTTGAGACCCTGTCTCCTGAAATAAAGTCAAACTATGCACTGCACTGCCCAATATAGCAGCTATTAGACACATGAGGTTCTGAGCATTTGAAATGTGGCTAGTCTGAATTGAGATGGGCTGAGAGTATAAAATACATACTGGGTCTCAAAAGCTTGGTACCCCTCCCCCTACAACACAAAAATGTAAGATGTTACATGAAAAAATTTTATAATATTGCTTGCATGTGGAAGTGATATTTTAGAGATATTAGGTAGGTTGAAGAAAGTAAATTATTAAAATTACTTTTACCTGTTTCTTTTTATGTTTTTTCATATAACTACTTGAAAATTTAAAATCACATATATGTGGGACTTCCCTGGCGGTCCAGTAGTTAAGACTCCATGCTTCCACTGCAGGGGGCACGGGTTCGATCCCAGTTGGGGAACTGAGATCCTGCATGCCACATGGTGAGGCAAAAAAAACCCTTAAATTAAAAAATAAATCACGTATGTGACTGGCATTATATTTCTATTGGACAGTGCTGGTGTAGAACACCAAGAATGCTTCTGGATTTTTGTCCAAAATTCTGGTTTGCACATCTTTCCCTTAACCAAGATGGTATAGGCCTATTTTATTTATTTATTTAGTCCTCTTGGAGCGGCATGCGGTGGGAGAGGTGGGGGGGGTGGATTTTAGTTCCCTGACCTGGGATTGAACCCACATCCCCTGCAGTGGAAGCATGGAGTCTTAACCATTGGACCGCCAGGGAAGTCCCCAACAACCTTTTAAATCAATACCTACAGTTGACATTTTATTTTCGTTTCTTCAATTCTTGAGTGAAAACCTGTGCTTTTTACAACAGGTGTGAAACTAATGAAACATTAGTTTGGACTGTTCTGGCTATAACTTTTGAAATCATTTTAATCAAATCCAGAAATCTGCTGTTATTTTCTGTAAATGTGCTGTTAGTGCCATGAAAAATATCATGTCTAGCTGAATACTGGATATGTATTATTATTTTATGACTATTATGTGGATGTTTTATATTGGTGTTTAGTTGTCCTTGTGAAATAATATTTTTTTAACATCTTTATTGGAGTATAATTGCTTTACAATGTTGTGTTAGTTTCTGCTGTATAACAAAGTGAATCAGCTATTGAAATACTATTAATTGTTTATTCAGCTTTTTTTTTTTTCAGTTCTAGGGTTTGCATGTCTGTGTGTGTCTGTTTTTTTAATGCACAAGTGACAGTCATGTTCTTCTAATAGAGCATCTAAATGTGTCCTTTCACAAGTCCCTCCATTGGTCAAAGCTAATTATGACATGATTGTGAAACATGTAAGAGGAGCTACAGAATACTTTGCATTTGTGCTTAGAATTTAAAAGTCAGTTTCTCCATCTGAAGAAATTTTTATGTACAATGAAATATTAAACTTGGATAATCATTTACTTGAACTTAACCTGTTTTGGGGGGTAGCGCTAGGAACATCCTCATGCTGGAAGGATGTGAGGGCCATTTTCCAGGATCCTAACCCCCCAAAATCGTTCCAGAGGTCTCCTCTTTTTCATCTAGCTTGCCGATTTCATGGCCTATATTTTAAATGTAATTTTCTTTATCAGCTAATAGTCCAGAGTAGCATTTGAAGTTTTTGATTTGTGATTTAAAAGGAATAATTCTTTTAAATTTTTCATTGCTTTGATTAGTCATTACTTCTCCACTTAGTAAAGACTTTGGAGGCGCAGAGACCTTCATCTACTTATTCGAGCTGTAGATTTGATGAGAGTAATTTTCTAGCCGGATTTCATTGTTTTGAAAAGTAGTTAAATATTCATTAAAGAATTTCTAATGTCATATTTGCACATTTTATATGGTCATGTCCTACAGTTTAGGGTTTAAAAAATAAACAGATCACTCTGAAAATGTTCTGTTTCCTTTTTCCCTTCAGCTTTTTTTCTGCTATGAGTTCCATTTGGATATTTTCTATTACAATCTTGACTAGTACTCATTCTCAGTGATCTAAGGGATTAAAAAATAAAGTGTAATATGGATAAACAACAAGGTCCTACTGTATAGCACAGGGAACTATATTCAAGATCCATATTGCACTGTAGGTCACAGTGCACAAATTTAAACTCCAGAAATATGCCAGGGAGGCTGAAAATAATAAAAACAATAATAATATATAACAAAATTACTATAAAAAGAAAAAACATAACTAGATGCAATGCATGAAACTTTATTGGATTCTGGATTTTTAAAAAAAAATCTAGTTAGGGCTTCCCTGGTGGCGCAGTGGTTGAGAGTCCGCCTGCTGAAGCAGGGGACACGGGTTCGTGCCCCGGTCCGGGAAGATCCCACATGCCGCGGAGCGGCTGGGCCCGTGAGCCATGGCCGTTGAGCCTGCGCGTCCGGAGCCTGTGCTCCGCAACGGGAGAGGCCACAACAGTGAGAGGCCCACATACCGGAAAAAAAAAAAAAAAATCTAGTTAAAAGGCATTTTGGGAAAAACTGAGAACATTTAAATATGGTCTATATTTTAAATGATATTTAAGCAGAGTTAATTATCCGAGGTGTGATAACAGTATTGTGTTTATGAAGAAAAACGTCCTTATGCCTAGTTCCTGCATGTGAATTATTTCAGGGCAAACTGTTATGAGATGCGCAGTTTTCTTGTAATTCAGGAGAAAGAAATCTCTCTATGCAGATATATGATAAAGCTAAATTGCAAAATGCTAACAAGTGGTGGACGTAGATGAAGGGTAGAGGAATATTCATCTGTCTTATTGTATTACATTTTCAACTTTTCTGTAGATTTGAATATTTCCTAAATAGGAAGTCTGAAGAAAAACTAACTGGAAACTGATCACGCCTCTACTTAGGAATATAATAAAGTTACAGAGAGAGTAAGAGAGACAGAGCCATTGCCTTGCTGGCTTCTCTCCTGTGGGCTCTGTGCAATGGAAGCTTCCCAGGCCCCACGATTACCTTAAAATGTTTTCTACATTATTTGAATTGTAGTGAGAAAATGTGGTCCTGAGGAATGTAACCGTGGTGATTAAATGTAAGATTGAAAAAAAAAAAAAAAGACAACACTAAAAGAGCCACGGGGCTTTCCTGGTGGCGCAGTGGTTGAGAGTCCGCCTGCCGATGCAGGGGGCACGGCTTCGTGCCCCGGTCCGGGAAGATCCCACATGCCACGGAGCGGCTGGGCCCGTGAGCCATGGCCGCTGAGTCTGCGCGTCCGGAGCCTGTGCTCCGCAACGGGAGAGGCCACAACAGTGAGAGGCCCGCGTACCGCAAAAAAAAAAAAAAGAGCCACGAACACAAGTATATTTTAGAGGAAAATGAATTTGGCAAGCCAAAGCACTGCGCGCGGTGCTCGGGAGCGGGAGGTGCTCCGCGACCCGGGTGATGTTTTGTGCGTCCGGTGGTGCTCCGCACGCCGGGTGATGCTCCACCGCGGGCGCACACAGGGTTAACTGCAGGCCGAGGGGCCCGCGCATCCTCTGCCCGCCCACATTCCGCCGCTGAATGGAGGCGATGGCCTGATGCCGGTGGGGTGATGTCGCGGCTCCGCATCCAACCTTCCCACTGGCCAAGCTCGCGCCCCTCCGGGGCCGACCCTGCGCTCTGCAGTCACGTTACCTTCCCCACCATTCACGCGGCCCGACGGGGGTTACAAAGCGGGACATTAAGAAGTCTATGGACGTCGTCGCAGAATCTAGAAATGATGGGCTAGGAACGTGGAGACAATTACCGTGATTCTTAAGGCCCCCGTCGTCGACTAGCCTAGTAATCTGACCCCTTTCGTGATGTGACAGGGGGCCTGTGTTTGCAGATCTGTTCCTTTGTCTGAATTTTGGAAATAAAGCGTGGTACAACTTGAGAAATGTGTGTGTGCGTGTGCGCACGCCCTTTCATTAAATCCCTATGAATCAAACAAAAAAGAGACACTTTTCCTGATTTGCCCTTGTCTAATCTTATAAAGCACCTCTCATAAAATATAAACTTTTTTTTAAATAATAGAAGAACTGGGTTTTAAGTTTATAGAAACCTAAATGAAAAGAATATATTATTTTCATAAATAATGCTCCACCAAATCTAATAATTTATTCTTCTTTCTGTAAAAACCATATTTTAAAAATAGCTTCAGCTGGCAATATTTCCTAAACTATTTTATAAAATATATAAAACATAAAATAATGTAAATCCTTTATTTTTATCACCTATCCAATTACCATGAAAATTAGAGAAAGTGTGATTAAGTGGGCAATACAAAATGACATTATCACCAGAAAAAGTAAATTGGCATGTACAGAATGAGTAAAAGGAAATGTCCAATAGAAAATTAAATCACTCCTTTAACTAGTACTTAGTGAACCCACAATGCCCCAGGCCCCAGGGATTCAAGAGTGTGTGGAACACCGGTCTTGCCCTCCAGAATCTGCCAGTATTCCTGAGGAAGAGCGTTGATTGAGGTGGCCAGTATTATGAAACAGTGAGTACCAGGTGCTGCAGGAGCCCAGGGTGCTGCAGGGACACCCGACTGGGTCAGGGTCATGGGTGTGTGTGGAGGTGTCAGAGAGGGGGAATCAGGAAGCCTTCCTGAAGGAAGAAATACTGAGCTGAAACCTGAGAAAAGTAGTTAGGCCAGGGGTTCCCTAACTTCGTGGACATTGGAATCACCTGGGGAGCTTTTTAAAATCCCTGTGGCCCAGGTCACACTCCCGTACATCAGAATGTCTGGGGGTGAGAGCCTGGCAACAGCGTTTTTAAAAATTATTTTAAGGGACTTCCCTGGTGGTCCAGTGGGTATGACTCCGTGCTCCCAATGCAGGGAGCCCGCGTTTGTTCCCTGGTAGGGGAACCAGATCCTGCATGCATGCCACAACTAAGAAGTCCTCATGCTGCAACTAAAAATCCCACATGCCTCCAGGAAGATCCCGCGTGCCGCAACTAAGACCGGGCGCAGCCAAATAAATAAATGTTAAAAAAAAAATTATTTTAAAACCCAGGTAATCCCAATGTATAGCAAAGTTGGGGGAATTACTAAAGCAAAGGGAGGGAAGCTGATGTTTTTTAGTTTTCTGAAGGAAAACATTTGCTCAGCAGGCATGTAGTAGTTGCTAGTCATTGTTCTTGTTTCCATCTTCTCCTCTGCGCTGCCTGCCTCTAGGACACATTCAGGAAATGTCTATTGAAGTTGGAGAAAAAGCGAATCAAAATCCGGATGTATAAGAAAACCAGGCCCTCCTAAGGAATGCCGGTAGACTAACTGGGGTCTGAAACTTACAATGGCAGGTCCTTCCTTAAAGAGAAGGTAAAATGCAACATTTTGAAATTGGGGAAAAAATGCTGTAATTGTCGCTTCATAGGCAACAGCTAAAGGACTATCGTTTCTATCTTGAAAATGGCTCCCCCCTCTTTATTAAAAAAAGCACAACGTCTGCCAAAATTATTAATAATCACATTAAGTACATTAATCATGAACAGCCTAAGGAGGAGGCCACTCGAAAGAATATTCCTGTAAGTAAGTGTAGGCAAGCTGTGCCTACACTTAAACCACTTAAACCACCCACAGAGCTCATGAAAAATACAGATTTCTGGACCACACTTGGATCTTCCGAAAGTGACCATCTGGGGCAGCACCGGGGAGACTATTTTTAACCTGCAGACTGCCCAAGTGATTCTGGTAAGAATCACTTTTGGTAACTTGTTACCCAGACAAGACCCAGGAGTGTTTCACTTTGATTCGTGGTTCCTATGAGCTCTTGGGTCTAGTGTTTCCTTGGCCTTGCACCAACTAGCCCTGTGTGCTGCTGGACAGGTCAGATGTCTACCTACTGCCTCCTTCCCCCGAAGTCCTCCCAGTGGTTCTTCTGGAATGCCTAGCGTGTCCACTCTTTAGGAAGTTCTTCAGGTTTGGGTGGTGTAGTGATAACATGCACAGGTGTTATCTGGAGGAGCTGGTTAAACACTCTGCTGTCAACTTAGGGCACTAGCTGTCCTGAGAAGGTGGATGAGGGTCCCGGCATGAGGAGAGAAGGATGTGGACCTTGCTTGGGAGACCCTCGTTCTGTTCCTGCACCTACCAGTTGGGTGGACTTAAATAAGTTGTTCAAACTTTCTTGGCCTCACTACTCTCTTCTGAAATCCAAGAAGGTATATCAGATCCAAATCCTTATTTCTAACAATATGTTATGCTGAAGACCAATGTGTAGAACAGGGGAAGTCTGATATGACAGGTGTCCACCAGGACTTAGAAAGTCAGAGAGTGCAGAGCACACGTGAGGCTTCATTTAAAGTTTTACCTCCTTGAATCACCCTTCTTCCCTGATACCATGGCTCACAGAGATGGAGATGCAAATAAAACCAACTCCCAAATCACACACGTCTTAAAAACAGATGTAACCTCTAAGAGTTTTTTCAACGGTGTGAGAATCTCAGACTTGAGCTAAACTGCCTTCTAGCTGGATGAGAAAAGAAATTAAAAAAAAGAATGATTACAACTGCAGCACACTGGAGTAGGATTAGAAAATTCTAAATTCCTCAATTTGGATTGAGGGAACACGATACTGACTTAGAAGTATCTTGGAGAAATGCTGTAGAGAGAAAAGCAAGCAAGGTGTCTTGTGTACTACTATTTGTGTTAAAAAAGAAAAGAGAAACAAGGAACCCATATACATATATGGAAAAGTGATAATGCTGGTTACTTCAATGAAGGGAACTGGCTGGCAGGGAGTGGTTTGGGAGAGAGGCTTGCTCTTCATGCTATACCTTTTCTTACCTTTTGATTTTCACTATGTGCATTTTACTTTTTTAAACTACCCTTGGACATCCCCCATCACTCCCTTTGACCCTTTGACCAGCAATTCCACTTCTGGGAATTGATCAAACAGGTATACTCACATTCAAAACATGACATGACCATATAGTTGTTCACTGAAGCTTTTTTTTTTTTTTTTTTGGTAATGGCAAATGTTTGAAACGTTGTCAATATCCACCAGTAGGAGACTGGTAAAACAGATTGTGGCACACCTACAAAATGAAAAGCCATGCATTGTGCATATTAGTACACCGAGGATGCTCTCAATGTACTAACATGCAGAGATGCACAAGATACATTGTTGAGTGAAAATAGGAAGACGCACAACAGTGTGTATAATATGAATTTTAAAAGGGGGTTAAAATGTATACATACATATATACATTCATATTTGCTTGTGTATGTATTAAAATCTCTGGTAGGGTACACTAGAGACAAATAATAGCATTTATCTAACGTGGGAGAATTGGGTGACGGGAATGGGGATAAAAGAGAGATTTTATTGAATATCTTTTTATACTTTAATATTTTTGAACCATGTAAATATAATACCTACTCAAATTAAATAAATAATGTTTTAAAACAAACATATAAAAATTACACTTTGGCTTCACCCTCCTTTATACCAGCATGGCCATTATGGCTTTGCTTCAGGGCCAGAACAACACACTCTTTTAAAGAAGCCAGTCCTCGGGCCTCCCTTCATCCTTTCAAATAGCGACTTGCAGAAAATCCAAAGCAGCATCTCTTCCCTCTAGCTTCCTAGTCTTCAGAACTGTTCCATGCTAGCATTAATCCCCCCTTTTTCTTGTCTGTCCCCCTTACTCGTCTCATCAATCTTCCCTGGGCCTGTAGCCACCAGAGCTCTGATTTACAGCACAACTTCATGCTTGGAATTAAAGGAAAGCAGAAGCACAGCTCTGAACACGGGGGTGTCCCAACAGCTCCCTAGGGTTGGCCAACTCCTGTCTCTGTTGCAAGCTCGTAACTGGCACCACATCTCAATGTCCTCACACAGCTGACGTCCCCAGGTCCTTCAAGGGATAAATAATTGCCTTTCACACTAAATCAGTCATTTCAAACTCAAGGCTAGCTGAGCCTGCCCCCAACCCTTGGTAAACCCCCCACATACCCTGGTCACCCATCATGTGCTTATCTTTACCTGCTTCCTCCAGTTACCTCCAAGCTTGGCAAAAACTGGTTCTCAGAGCCTCCAGCATCCTCCCAAAAGCCACTCAGGCCTTGAATCAATGAACTCCCAAGGATATCACTGCATTCATTTCAAACATGTGTCCACGGCACTGGGCAGGATGCTGGAAGACAGTCACGAACAAGACTGACATGGTCCCTGTCTACGTGGAGCCAGTAGCCCAGTTGGAAAGGCAACTGAACAAGGGATCAAATAGTGCAGCTCTCAACTCCGGCTGCACATTAGAATTTCTTGGGATCTTTTTAAAAAATGCCAATATTCTTGTATTGTCCCCTCTTGGCAAACTGAATCAGAATCTGGAAGCGAGGACCGTGCAGCATTTTTTAAACTTCCCAGGTGATTCTAATGGCAACCAGGACTGAGAACCCCTAACACAAGAGTTACACAACTTCCTACTTGATAATACAATCTAAATGACTCCTAGATGACAGTCCTTAATTGAATCATAAAAATGGAATGTATTTTCTATAGATACAAGGCTAGGAACTAGGGCACTGTTCTGAAACCCCATTTCATACCACAAACAACACTTTAATCCTGAAATAAATGACAAGAAGCCTGAATACATGCTTTAAAAAATATCCAGTGGCAGGCATACAATATCAAAACATGCCATAGAGTGATCAGGGCTTATCCACGAGACAGGATGGAATACCTTGGTGGTAAGAGTCCTGGGGAATCAAGAAGTATTTTCCAAACTTCTTAAATCACAGGGTTTTCTCATAGCCTCCATCCATTCCTTAGAGGGTTCCAGTGGAATTTCAACTACACAGATAACCGTCTAGTCATTTCTTGTCTCTATGACTGGGGGCCCAAGTGTGTGCTGCTATGATGATGATGATTCTTCAGTCAGTGGGCCTCACAGTGCAGAGTTATCACTCCTCCCACACCCTCTCTAGTGGGCAGCTCTGAAGATTTCAGAAGGCAGGTGAAGGACTATGCATAAGGATTTTCCTTTAAACTTTATTTGGGGGTGTGGGGAATAATGCTTTTATTATCTCTACTGGGGTCTAATCAGACCAAAAGAAAAAATAACAACACATGGGAATTAGCGTCAGAACAATGAAATACATACAGCTGACAAATATATATATATATATTTTAAATTAATTAATTAATTATATTTTGGCTGTATTGGGTCTTCATTGCTGCGCGCAGGCTTTCTCTAGTTGCGGCGAGTGGGGGCTACTCTTCGTTGCGGTGAGCGGGCTTCTCATTGCGGTGGCTTCTCTTGTTGTGGAGCACGGGCTCTAGGCGCGTGGGCTTCAGTAGTTGTGGCACGAGGGCTCAGTACTTGTGGCTCACGGGCTCCAGAGTGCAGGCTCAGTAGCTGTGGCGCACAGGCTTAGCTGCTCTGCATCATGTGGGATCTACCCAGACCAGGGCTCGAACCCGTGTCCCCTGCACTGGCAGGCAGATTCTCAACCACTGCGCGACCAGGGAAGTCCCCAGCTGACAAATATTTAACCCCCATTTTTCTCATCTATAAAATGGGCATCATTATAGATAAAACCTCATAGGTCTGCTACGAAAATTAATGGTTATCATTTAGGTAAGGAGTCGGATATGTAACACTACACGGTAGGTGGTATTTATTTCTTTTAATGTCTGAAAAGGAAGGCTGGAAAATGCTGTTTTATGATTTACAGATTTACAAATGAATCTACAAAGGGGTTACACCAATACACATTCCCACCAGCAGTTTAAAAAAATACTCATTTTTAGCACCTCCACCACGGAGTATCATTCTTAAAAAAAAAAAGTTGCCAATTTGATAGATAAAGTTGGTATAAGTTATTTTAACTTTCATTCATCTTATTAGTTCTAGTGTTGAACTTTTTTCCCGTCCTATTTCTGATCTATTTTGTATTTCTTTTTTGGTATCTATGTATTTTTTACATTTTAAATTTAAAAATGTAATCACATCTCAATCTTTTGATTTACAACTTTTGCTTTTATGCTTCTTCATCTTGAGATTATATAAATATTCACCTTTATCATCTTTTAGTTCTATTTAAAAAAATATTTGACTTTTAGATCCACATGGAATTTATTTTAGACTATGATGTAAAGATTTAACTTTAATTTTTCCTAAACAATTAATTACTTCTATTAGGAACACTTACATAATTCATTCTTTCCCTATTGATTGGAAATACCATTTTTATTCTCTTTCAATAACTTTCACTGTCCCTTCTTATAATAATAGCACATATTTTAATTATTATAGCCTTGTAGTATGTTTTAGAATCAGGTAGTGCAAATTCGGGGGGAGAGTCTTGATACTGCATCTTGCTTGTGTGTCACACACTTGTTCATGCACATTGTCCCCTGAATTAAAACATACTACTTTGGGTAATGCAACCTAAGTTGAGATACTTTATATGGTAGAACAGGATGCAGTGATTAAAAAGAAGCTTTTCCAAAAGGAGATATTTAGCAACATGGGAAAATGCTCTGCATATAATATTAAAAGATTCAGGTTAAACAATATGATCTGGCTTTGTTACAACCAACAAATTTCCTGTCTATATGCATAGAAAACAGATTGTAAATAAATACACAAAATTGTTAATGGTAAGCTGTTTCTAAGTAATGGGATGATGGGTGATTTTTACTTAGCTGTATCTTTCAGCCTTTCCCAGATTTTCTGCAGTGAATGTTCTTTACTGTTATAAGCACAACAATCAGTAATTAATATTACTGAAATGGATGTTTTAAGGCCCACCCCCAGTACTTGTCAGGACGGTTGGAGGAGTCAATCCCACCCCAGAGAAGAGACTGGCTCTTTCTCTCCAGAGGGAGTCATGGACAGGTATTCAGCCCTGAAAGAGTTCAGTCCTTTTGACTGAGAGATGCTGCCATTAGAACATGTTAAATGCCAAATAACATCATCTGGAATCTCCTGGTGACCCTCTGTGTTGCCAGCTGGGAGAGGGCTGTGGGTGTCACCTCCTGCTCTCCCTCTCCAAACCCCACCCAGGAGGGCTGGGAAGACACAAAGATGGTGTGCTCCATCAGGGTGGTATACAAATGCTGGCATATCTCCGACCTTCTAATTCTATCAGGAATGCTTAGGGTGTGAATTTGACCATCTTTCTCAGCTCATAAATCTACTTGGGGGCACAGCTGAGCTGTCAGACGCCATCAAGCAAAGCTCCTTCTGAGGTTGGCAGTTTGAGTAAAACAGCCAGGATCATGCCTCAGTAAAGTCCAGTAAAGAGCTTTGTATGTGGGGGCCTGGCAAGCAGCTTCTCACATTTTGATACAATAGAACAAAACAGTGGGAAATGTGAATGTCTGATTATCTGGACTGGTGGTCTCCCCTATGCCCCGCCTGCCCACTGAGCCATGGATCTTTATTCATTCACAATTCTTTGCATGCAGATGGATCTACCTTATTCCCAAACAACTGCTTGCAGAGAATCCCGTCAGATTGGTTTATTTAATCCCTGTCTATAAATACAAATTGCCTACATTCGCTTCCACTGGAATCTGCTAGCCTTTTTATAATGAAATCTACTAAACTTCAGGCAGGTCATTTCTGCCTAGATTAATTCTCCCTTTATTCAGTGGTCAGAACAGAAACATTCTCCTCTTTCTGGGACAGAACACTCCCCCAGAAGAGTTCCCACTATTTCCTCCTGACAAAAATGTAGGGTTGAAACTATCAAAAGAAATCAGTTTCCACCTCTAGATTACAGCTCCATCCCGAATCCATCTGTTCCTCCAATTGTTCAGTTTACAACTCAGCTGATTAGAAGTTCTAAGTAAAAGCATACTTTCCAGCATCTGCGTCAAAAGGGGAGGCACTGAGGCAGGCAGGCAGATTTTCATCAACTTCCTTTTCGGGTCAAGCCTCCAAGCATGGTAGTGCAGTTTTCTGCCTTTAGAGTCATGAAGCTCCTCTGACAGATTCTGCACATCGATTGAGGTGAGGAGGAGTGCTGGCTCCAGGACAGGCACGCGGCCGTTAATTCCCCTGATCTGAGACTGGACGTCCCAGGAAAGACCTACCCACCCTGAATCTCCATATGGTAGAGGCAACCAGTGACACTCCCAAAGAGCCTATATGAAAGACTCCTGTCTCCCCAGGGCTGATTTACTGCTCGCTAAGAGCACAGCACCACTTAGGAGGGCTGAGAAACACAGGCAAAAGGGAATCGGAAAAGACTTACCAGCCTTGGCTTTGGGGAAGTTTCTAACTCTGGAGCTCCAGTTCCCTTCATGTGGGATTATCTGGTTTATGATGCAGGCATTTAATACATGGTAATTGTGATTACTGATCCAACTGATAGTGAATTGAAAACTGTGATTATTGATATTACCGGTAGTGAATTTAAAAAATGATAGCTATGATTATTGGTGTTACTGCTGGTAGTGGATTTGATATAAACAACTTTTTACTGTTGCTGCTGGTAATGCCAGTACTAACCATTTCTCCATATAATGGTGAGTAGACTTTAAAAGGACAGAGTGAAGATCATATAAGCCCACTCACTCACTTAACAATTGTTTATCGAGCACCACCTATGTGCCAGACACTGTTCCAGGCACTGGGCTACATCAGTGGAATCCACCCTTGTGAAGTTTACCTTTTAGTGTGGCGAGACCGAGAATAAATATGTTAATTATATGAATTTAGAACTTTTTAGTTTAATAGGGAAAAATAGAGCAGGGTAGGGAGGACTGGGAGTGAGTTAAGGGAGATGGGGAGTATGCAGTGGCATTTAAGATAAGGTAGTTTTGGGGCTTCCCTGGTGGCGCAGTGGTTGAGAGTCCGCCTGCAAATGCGGGGGACACGGGTTCGTGCCCCGGTCCGGGAGGATCCCACATGCCGCGGAGCGGCTAGGCCCGTGAGCCATGGCCGCTGAGCCTGCACGTCCGGAGCCTGTGCTCCGCAACGGGAGAGGCCACAACAGTGAGAGGCCCGCGTACCGCAAAAAAAAATAATAAAATAAAATAAGGTAGTTCTGGAGAAACTTCCTGAGGTGATACCTGAACAACCAGGAAAGAAGGTGAGGAACGAATTACAGAGAATGCTGGGGAAGAGCATTCTAGCTGCAGAAACAGCCCCTGCAAAGGCCCTGAGGGTGCGGGCATGCCCATGCTAAGAAGGCTGGAGTGGCCAGGGGTCGAGTGAGAAATGGCACCACAGGGGTGCAGTGGCAGATCGAGTAGGGTCAACCTGGGTATTTTAAGCTTTTTACTCTAAGTGAAATGGGGAGTCACTACAGGGTTTTGTGACATAGTTGACTTATGCTTCAAAAGGATCACTCTGGCCCCTGAATTGAAAGTAGACTAAGGGACCTGGGCATGGGGTTCGGAAGGGCTCGGTAGTGGACAAGGGTGAAAGCAGGAAGGCCAGGTGAGCTGATGTAGGCTGTGAGGGAAAGAGGACGCTGACTTTCAAGGTTTTTGTCTTGAACAACTGGACGGACGGAGAGGTCTTTCACTACGAAGAGGAAGACTGAAGGCACAGCAGCTTTGGGGGATTTCTTTCTTTTTTTAAAAATTAATTTTTATTGGAGTATAGTTGCTTTACAATGTTGTGTTTTTGCTGTACAGCAAAGTGAATCAGCTATACGTATACATATATCCCCTCTCTTTTGGATTTCCTTCCCATTTAGGTCACCAGAGAGCACTGAGTAGAGTTCCCTGTGCTATACAGTAGGTTCTCATTAGTTATGTATTTATACATCGTAGTGTATATATGTCAATCCCAATCTCCCAAATCATCCCACCCCCCCAACCCCCCTTGGGGGATTTCTCAGTTCAGTTTTGGTCACACTTTTCCAGACTTACAGCTTAAAAAAACCTCTTAGATATTACCTAACTCAAATCTCATCTTTAGACAAATATTTTTAAATGAGTGCACAAAGTACAAAATTCTAAGTATAACAGATACAGAATAGAAAGTTGGCTTTCATTCCACCCCTATGTCTCCTGCCACCTGGATCTCTTCCTCAGCACAAGTTATGCCTGTGTGTTGGTATTTCCTCTCTATATTTTACAATGGTAACTGACTCTATACACAGTTCTGAACCTTGCTTTTGTTTTTTCCACTCAATAATCTATCTCGATCAGTACATGTAGGACTGGCTCATTCTCTTCATGGTTCCAGACTTTCTGGTGTATAAATGTGCTGTAATTTATTTAACCAGTCCCCTATTGATGGAGAGATGTGCTGCTTATAACTCTGTCTTTCCAAATAATGCTGTAATGTATTTCCTTACCACAGGTCCTCTTCCTCAGAGGGTATCCCCATTTAAAATTTGGACAAGTACTGCTCGGTTTTCCTTCTAGAGGCTGTTTCTCGATGAAGCAAGAGAGGTATTTTCCTCCACCAGTGGGACTGTGCTGGCTGTTAAATATCGGCATGCTTCTGTGCCCGCTGGTAACTACCTGCTGCCCCCAGTCCTGAGTGCTCCTCCCTGCTATCTAGAGCCTCCGAGACAGCCCAGAGGCCCTACTTCCCCCACAATCTCCCACCATCCCTCAACTAAAGGGTTAACAGCAGGCAGAAGAGGCGGTCTTCAGTCTCTTCTGCCTGGTCAGTGTCTGGCTGTTAAATATTCTGAATATCACTCCATCTTTTCTTTTAGGAGGAGAAGCGGAAAATGGCACCACGGTACATAGTTAAGCTGCATTTCTCCTCTTTAAATGCCGTTTTAAAAAATTTCCTTCTCTGTATACTGCTCATCTTCTATTGGGTTGTTGGTGTTTTGATTCCTGATTCTGAAGAGCTTTTAATGTTAAAAAAATTAAATTCTTCGTTTACATGCTGCAAATATTCCTTACAGTTTGCCATTTTTAACTTTGCAGACAAAACTTGTGTGAAGTTGGATTTATCAATCTCTGTTCGAAGCTTCTGGGTTTTGTTATAATCAGAAAGGTCTTTGCTATACCAATATTGGTAACATTGTTCTGTTTTTCTTCTTGTAATTTTGTAGTTTCACTTTCTATCATTACATACTTGACTCAACTGAAGTATTCTGATGCATGAAACAAGGGTCCAACTTTATTTTGTCCTGATGGCTCCTCAGTTGTTGCAAGACCATTATCTTCCCCACAGTTTCATAATATCCTACCTTTCCTACCGTAGATCTGAGACCATTTCTGGACTCCCTATTCCATTCCAGTAATTAGCTTATGTGCCAGTATTACTGTTTAATAGTTAAAAAAAAATTTTTTAATATGTGATATGGCTAGCAGCCCTTCAGTACTTTTTTCTCAGAAACTTTTTATAAGAATCCTTGTATATCTATTTTTCCACAGTAGCTTTAGAATCAGTTTGCATAGGTTCCCACCTCTTCCCTCAAAAGGGTTGGTATTTTTTGTTTAAATTAATTTTTATTGGAGTATGGTTGATTTACAAAGTTGTGTTAGTTTCTGCTGTACAGCAAAGTGAATCAGTTATACATATACATATATCCACTCTTTTTTAGATTCTATTGCCATATAGGTCATTACAGAGTACTGAGTAGAGTTCCCTGTGCTGTACAGTAGGTTCTTATTAGTTATCTATTTTATGTATAGTAGTGTGTATATGTCAATCCAGTATGTTACTAGGTCATGGCAAATTTATATACTTACTTCAGGAGAACCAAAATCATTATAATATTGAACTTTTCTATCCAAGAATAGCATATAGTATCCTATTTGTGCCAGTCCTATTTTGTTTCTACGTGACATTATTTTCATTGCTTTTATTGCTTCCTCTTTATATACCCAGAATTAGGCTCTTTCATTTTACTGGTAATGTCAAATTGTTTTCCAAAGCACTTAGACCCACAGCAATGTGTAAGAGATCCACATCCTCTAATAGTTTGCATTGTCTCAAGTTTTTTACTTTTGTCAATTCCAGCAGGTGTAAAATGGTATTACCATGTTACCTAATTTGAATTTCCCTGATTACCAATACGGCTGAGCATTTTTTGGAATGCTTAGTGGTCACTGGGGTCTCCCATTTTGAGAAATGCCTGTTTATTTTTTTACTCATTTCCCCCCTTAGTTTAATATATCCTGGATATGAATCCTTTGCCCTTTAAATGTGTTGCAAATATTTTCTCCCACTTTGTGACCTGCCTCTTTACTTTCTTTACAAAGGTCGTTTGATGAACAGATGTTCTTAATTTTAATACAAATTTACCAATCTTTTCTTTTAGGGTTAAGTGTTCTTTGAAGCTCAGTTAAAAGCTCTTTCTTATCCCCAAATCAGAAAGTCTTCTTCTGTATTTTCTTAACATTTAAAATATTTTGATTTTCAAAAAAAAAATTTTTTTTTGATTTTCATATTAAGTCCCATATAAAATCCATCTGGAAGTGATTTTTGTGTATGCATCCAGATATACAAATTTTTCCCATATGCATAACCAGTTGTTTCCTGACAATTTATTGAACAGCTCCTTCTTCCCACATGATCTGTAGTGCTACCTCTGGTGTATATAAAAATCCCATTTATACTCTGTTCAGTTGGTCAGATGAATCCATCCCTACACCAATATTACTACACTTATTTACTGGCGCCTTAATGCTATTCTTGACGTCTGGTCCTCTCGTTGACGCCCCCGCCCCCACCATTCCAGGAATGTCCAGCCTGTTCTTACCCCTTTACAGATAATTTCCGACTTGTTTAGGATTCTTTCATACCTTTTGGGAGAAAAAAAGTACATGAGTCACCTCTGATCCCCACTTTTGCTGGAGTGTTCTTTTACCTTTTTTCATCTTTACAGTTCTATTTCTACTCCTTTAGTGATTATTCTTAAAATTTTAATATGCATAAACTCTGAAGCTCTTCAACACTTTTAAAGTTTCTCCTATCTCCCACATTATTGTCAAGTAGTACTTTAAATTCCACCTTGTTTTTAAAATCTCATTATCTATTTATTACTCCTACGGTATTTTTATAGACAATGCTTATTTTATTATAGTTTTGTTTAAATAGATAAAATAGTCCTGCTAGGGACTTCCCTGGTGGTTCAGTGGTTAAGAATCCAACTGCCAATGCAGGGGACACGGTTCGAGCCCTGGTCCGAGAAGATCCCACATGCCATGGAGCAACTAAGCCCATGTACCGCAACTAATGAGCCTCTGCTCTAGAGCCCGTGAGCCACAACTACTGAAGCCTGCGCACCTAGAGCCCGTGCTCCGCAACAAGAGAAGCCACCACAATGAGAAGCCTGTGCACCACAACAAAGAGTAGCCCCTGCCCGCCGCAACTAGAGAAAGCCTGCACACAGCAACGAAGACTCAATGCAGCCAAAAATAAATAAATAAATATAAAAAAATAGTCCTGCTATAAAATTCAAAAGGAATAAAAGACTATACAGTGAAAAGTCTCTTCAACACCTCTGTACCCTGGCACCTAGGTGTCCTCCCAATAGTTTGTGTGTATCCCGGAGGTGTTTTACGCATAAAGAAGCAAATGTATATTGTACTTTTTCCTGTTTTATACAAATAGAGTACCAAATCATACATAGTCATCAACCTCTTTTTTCATTTATTGTATCTTGAAGATGATTCCTTATGAGTTAGTACTTACTCTTTTTTTTACACGAGTATAATTTCAGTCTGTTTACCAACACGTTTACCAATTCCTTTGTTCACCACGCTTCTTGCAGTCCACTCCTTCCTTTTGGATTCAACTGCCTTCTTTCTGGAATAAATCCTATGAGTTCTTTCAGGAAAATCTGAAAATGTGTTTTTCACCCTCTCATTTGAATGCTAATTTGTCTCTGTATAGATTTCAAGGCTAACATCCTTTTTTCTTTTTTTTTTTAACATCAATTCTTTTCAACACTTACAACTTATTTTATTGTCTTCTGGCCTATATTGCTGCCATTGAAAAGCCTGCTACCAGCGTAGTTATTCCTTTGCAGGTAACTTTTCTTCTTAGTCCCTTTTAGATTTTTCTCTTTTCTTTTGTAGTTGTACTATATGTCTAGAAACAGACTTGTTTTTATTCACTCTCCTAGATATTTGTTACACTTTCTTAACTTGAGGATCCATACCTCCTTTAAAATTCTGGAAAAATCTCCAAATATCTTCCTTCCCCTATTCTTTATGTTGGATCTTCTCATTCTATTCTCCATGTTTCTTAGCCTTTTCCTATTTCCCATCCCTTCCTCTGCTATAACCAGGGTATTTTCCTGATTTATCTTCTAGTTCACCAATTCTCTCCTCATATATGCCCAATCTGTGGTTTAATCTGTCCACGGGGCTCTTAATTTCATTAACTATACATTTTTT
Source organism: Lagenorhynchus albirostris (assembly GCF_949774975.1). Classification (NCBI taxonomy): domain Eukaryota; kingdom Metazoa; phylum Chordata; class Mammalia; order Artiodactyla; family Delphinidae; genus Lagenorhynchus; species Lagenorhynchus albirostris. Next base: position 49,946,367 of record NC_083110.1, on the reverse strand, counting down.
TAGTTCCCCAAAAGAGTTAGCTTTTCAAATCTACTTTGCCTTTTCCAGTGTCATCTTTTCTAATGGTTTTTATGCTTTCCTCCCCCAGCCAATCATTTTAAATATTCTTATTCCATAGTTATCATCCTACATTAAGTTTGTGAGGGTGCTAAAGCTCTAAGGTTGTGTCTACTGACTTATGCTCACAGTGGATTGTTTTGGACTTTTGATCATGAGTTCATTTGAGTGGAGTTTGTTTCTTCTGTACTGTAGGAATATGATGCAGGCTTGGGTTATGGGTATGTCTTCCTTCCCCAACCAGGTTGCCATAATGTCTATGTGCTTTTGTTAGTCTTTTTCAAACTGAGATCCTCAGCCTCCTAGGGACATACATACCTCATATTTGAGCTTCTTAAGGTTTCATTGGAACAAAGGGAGCAGTCCAGTGGCAAATAAATTTTGCTGTTTTAAAATTCTATGTTCTATATCTCCATGACAAGTGAGAAAACTCAACCACTGGTCCTGGGGATTCAGGGAAATAATAATATAATTACAATAACCAGTTTTTGCCAAGTACAGCACTTAGTGGCACATACAGAAGATCATTTAGTTCCCTCAACAAACCTATGAGATAAGTATTGTAAGGCTTATAAAGGTTATGTAATATGTTCAAGGCTGTAAAACTGGTGTGGGATAAGGTAAAATTCAAATCCAGATCCATCTAGAGCCCAATCACTTAATCACTATTCACTCAACAAAAATTTACTGAGGAATTACTATGTGTCAGCCTGTGCTAAGTGATGGGTCTAGTGGTAAAAAAAACATATCTTTCTTCTACCTTTCAAATTATCTGTGAGGGACTACTGTTTCTGTTTTCCTCTTAATTTCCAATTTGTTGCAGACCAATATTTTAGTTAAAGAAATTTAAGAGGACTTCCCTGCCAGGCCGGTGGTTAAAACTCCATGCTCCCAATGCAGGGGGCATGGGTTTGATCCCTGGTTGGGGAACTAAGATCCCACATGCTGCACGGCACGGCCTTAAAAAAAGAAGAAAAAAGAAATTTAAAACATTGCATCAATGTCAAACTGCTATAAAAGTTTCCTCTCAATTTTTGTTTTCATCTCTCCACGGGCTGGTAACAAATAGGTTGCAGACCAGCCCCACCTGCAGGCCACTTTTGCGTAGCACCGCTCCACAGTGTATTGGCAGACCATCTGAGGGGCTTTGTGCAGATTTTTGTGATGATGATGACTACTGTGGGTGAATAACAAAGTGGAGAAGACACTTCTGACAATGGTGGCTTGTATATGGAGAGCAAGAACCTTCTAAGAAGGTATCATTAAGTATTTTATGTCAGTCTTCCTCAGCTAGTAAGCATGAAAAGGAGGAGGCGGATAGAGATTCAGCAGATAGCGAAAAGGCCACATTACAGTCTAACTCTACACAAATCTGGCAGTTCTCCTGGTGAAGAATGTATATGACCACTTGCTTCCTCTGTTACTCTAGTCCTCTGATAGGACAGGACAGTAGGTAAAGGGCCAGTCAGGAATACTAATCACAAAAGCTTAGGGAAATTTATTTGCAAGTTTTCTCTCCTCATCACCCTGCAAACAACTGGATCACATCATACAATGGCATGCATGCTTAGGAACTAGCAAGCGAACACTTTAATATTATACCAAATCAAGCAGTAAGATAAAGCTGCTGAAAAATATTTCAAAGCCAAATGACTTATGGATTATTTGCACCATCATTCTCCTATTATGGTAAGCAGGGACCTGATCACACACACAGACACTTAGCATATTGAAACCTAAAATACATTTATCTTACTATACTTTCTTTTAAGAATACTAAATACTACTAACTTTAAGATTTGTAAAGTTATAAAGAAATTTTCTATGACACGGAATATAAAAATATATTCTTATTCCTCTTTATAAGTTAAGATAGATTTCCCAGGGGAATTCCCTGGCGGTCCAGCGGTCAGGACTCCAAGCTCTCATTGCCGAGGGCCCGGGTTTGATCCCTGGTCGGGGAACTAAAACCCTGCAAACTGTGTGGTGTGGCCAAAAAAAAAGAGATAGATTTCCCAGGAAACAGCTTTAAGGTTTGCCAAAACTTGTGTAGGACAGACTAAATGTCTAAAAGTGTCTGACAGCTACTTTCATCTTAAAGCATCTGAGCAGGTATGGTCACGACATTCAGTATTTCAGATTTTAAACTGCAGTCTTTATCACTATTAGACTCAGAACTACATTATTTTCCTGAAATTGTGGTTTATTGTAATCTTAATCCATTTTCTCAAAGACCATTCAACAACACATTTATGCTATTCCAGTAATTACCATGCTACCCAGAAAAACAAGTGAACAGTTTATTAAGAATTAAATGAGGGTATGGAATGTGATACAAGTAAGACACTCAAGATGGATATAATAGTACTACTCACACAAAAATTTAAATCTCTTAAAAAAAAATCACAAGACAAAAGAAAAAGCAATTCCATCATCAATAAAGTAAGGTATTCCATGCAAAAACTTCAAAGAAATCCCCAGTCACCCCCAACCACCCCCCAAGCTCCTAACAAAAAGCTATCTGAAATATTGCCATGCTAACATATTAACCACAATATAATCATTCATAGAAAAGCAACACACTAATTAAGCAATGGATTAGATGAAACAACACAGGCTGCAATATCGTAAACTCATAGACCATGATGATTTTACATGATAAGCAATTCCAGAGTCACTCATAGGGTGAGCAATATGGGCTAAATGTTGAGAGATAAGGTATGTAAATATAAACTCCATTAACTCATCTCATTATCTTCTAATTATAAAACCTAGCTTCCAGAACCTGAAAAATTACATAAAATTTGGCATACTCCATTTGTGTTCCAAGAATGACGTTAGGATATCTGCCATTATTAGAGAGCTGTATAAAGCACTTCATGGTCAGGAATTGACCTCTTAAATGATCACAATTTACATCATAGAAACACAACTCCAGATATGCAATACATTTACTGTGATTAACTCTTACTCAAGACAAGAAACATGATTTTCTAGCACTTTATGTACAAGTTACTGCAAAAGCCCAGTTAATTTAGAGACCGAATAAAATGTAAAACAAATGTGAACTGGTACAGAGAGTGAAGGGGAACAGCCTCATTAACAAAGATTTAATAGGTAACAATCTTGCCTTGACTTCTGAGAGAACTACAGTCAACAAACAGACTGCCAAGCTGTAACTCATGTCTCTGTACCAAGATGCTTTAGCATATTTCATGGAAAAGATAGTTTTATGTTAAAAAATAGGAATGGCATTTTATGGGATAGCATTCCCCTCCACAGCTGCCCAACGAGCCTGGTCACCAGGTGGTGCATAAACAAAGCGTTATTTCCAAGTGGGTGTACCACGTCATGATGAGGCAACCCAGGAGCGGAAGCACCCATTTCACTGCACCTGCCTATTCAGGAGGCCAGGAGAGAACTGGGACACCTACATTTCATGGTTTTGGGTTGAGCTTACCTATGGTGTACAGACTGGCTATAAGTAAAACAGTAAGGCCAAAGAAAAAGAACAGGAGAAAAATAACTTCAGAGAAAAAACTACCCACTCCCATCTGCTATTTTTTTCCCTTTAGATTTAAGCTAATTAGAACAGGCTGGAAAAATTTCAGGATTACCCTTCCCACATCTGAAAATTCAACTTCCTATTTACATTCCATGAAAAGAACACTATAATTGTTCAGTGGCAGGATTTAGCCTCTCTAAAAAATAGAAGCTCTTGCTCTAATTTTCACAAAATGACATGAGAAAATTTTCCAATGTGAAACCCAGAGTTTGAGGCTAGTAAAGAAGTGTCTTTAATAATCAGGACCATCATAGTTAGAGCTCTTTGGAATGTGTGTTATACATACAAAGTTATCACAAATTAAACTCCCAGAGTATTTATGAAACAAGCTCTTAAATGGGAAAGACTTCTAATGAGACATAAATGCTTCCATCAGCGAATTAAATCTGATGAATCAATCCTTCCCAAGTGACAAGGTCTCTGCTAACGACTCAACATAGCCTCTGGAATCAAAGGTAAAAGATCATTCAATCATGATGATGCAAGATGAAGTACAGATGAGCAGTACATATGAAAAAAATCTGTAAACCGCTGCAGTTCTAAAACAGTAGATTTATATTACAAAGCAATGTAAATAAATATGGGGCTAGTACAAAAGCTCTTATTTACAGTTTTACAAATGAAACTGTATTCAGTGTAAATGCTGTGTTTTAAAGAACACAGTACTATATTAGTAAAATGAGTTCTGTTGAGGGGAATTACAGTTTCTGTTAGAATCAATGTATAACGTATAAAAGATTCAAGTTAACTCTGTTTATAATTTAGTACAGACAAACCCAGTTTAACCTGGAATGGCATCTGTTAAAGTGCTGAAAAACAGGAAATATTTAGAAAACACTGTACATTATTAAAGCTTTATCAAGTCAGAATGTTAAAATCCTTTCACATTTTTAACCTTTTGCCACAGGCTTGTGGACAAGATGATTTTTCTCAGCAAAGGAGTAAAACTTACGAGGCCACCAGCTGCTTAGATGATTTTAGGTTCAGTGTTGCTAGTTTCCTAAAACAACTATTTATCCATCAACCATACCTTCAGGCCTTACAATCTGGTAAGTAATTAAATATTCAGGATAAGCCTAGAAGAGAAAGATTAATTCAAATATTGGTAAACAAATTTTTTGAAAGGAGACTTATTATAAGGATTCCTAGGGAAGAGGTTCTAAATTAGTGCTGTGGATCAGAATCATCAAAGGGCATTTTCCCAAAACAGCCTTACCTTGACTCCAATCCCTTAGACTCTCAATCAGCAGGTCTAGGATGAGTATTAAGCATGCGTTTGTTTTTAATAACTGAGGTGATCCTGATACATATCCCCAGTACACAACACTCTAGAGATGCTTTTGACTGGATCTATGTCACTAAGAGCAAGAGGGAATGATACATTTCTTTGCTACAGAGAGGTTATCTATTAAATATAGGATGCTAATTATATTTTACAGAAGCTAAAAAAAAAAAGTATGGTTGACAAAATCTGAATAAGGTCTGTAGGTTAGATATATTACATTAATGATATTTTCCTGATTTTGACAATTTTAAGGGAATGTCCTTGTTTTTAGGAAATACACACTGAAGAATATAAGGGTAAAGAAAGATGCCTATTACCTACTTCCAAGCAGCTCAGAAAAAAAAAAAGTATACACACATACAGTAGGGAGAGCATGATAAAGGAGAAAGAGAGAATGCTAAAATGTTAACATTTGGAAGATCTGGGTAAAGGTTATAAGGGAATTCTCTTTATTATTTTTGCAATTTTTCTTTAAGTCTGAAATAATTTCCAAATATGAGTTAAAAAGAAATCCAGCTCTTAAGGCAATATGCCTTGTCAATTTAAAAGATTAGTAAGAGGTTAAAGTATGGCTCTAAAGCATTTTTGAAGATGAGCAAATAAAACTGAATTACCTGTTCTCCTCTGTAAATTACATATTCAGCTAATGCTAGTCCATTTACACTGGGTCGACCAGTGACTGAGTGATGTCCTGGAGGAGAATGTGCCATTTTCATTGCACTGAACTGCAGGAAAGACTTTCCCAAGGTTACCCGGCAAAAGAGCAGCTGCCTATAACATGTGAAAAGGAAAAGATCTCCCTGAAGACAAGTCGTACGTGACAATTTTATTTATGTACACTACATAGCTTTTTAATGCATTTATACATGAACACTTATGATTGTTTCTATCATTTTACCCTTTAAAGAACTTTGTAAGAATGTCTTCTACTACTCTCACTAATGAAAGAATTTGTCACTTTAATTAATCCTTATTTTAACTATAAAATGATATCTTATAGCGATTGTAATAATCTTAAAGTGATATAGACTCTGCCATCCTGTTTGTATCCCAGCAAAAGCACAAATCATAGCCCAAGTGGGAAGGAGGAGGAGGTTTTAAGGGGCTTCCATGAAGTGCCTTACAAAGTTGAACATTTACCCAGGTAAGTCCCGTGGATTCCACTTTCAAAATGTATTGAAATCCATTCTCTTCTCTTAACTCTACTGTCACTATTGAGTCCAAATCACCAAAATTTTCACCTGGACTGTAACAATGGCCTTTGAATTTTCACCTGGACTGTAACAATGGCCTTTGAATTTTCACCTGGACTGTAACAATGGCCTTTGAATTTTCACCTGGACTGTAACAATGGCCTTTGAACTAGTCTTTCTGTTTCTACTGTAATTCTATTTTTTTTGCGGTTCGCGGGCCTCTCACTGTTGTGGCCTCTCCCGTTGCGGAGCACAGGCTCTGGATGTGCAGGCCCAGCGGCCATGGCTCACGGGCCCAGCTGCTCCGTGGCACGTGGGATCTTCCCGGACCGGGGAACGAACCCGCGTCCCCTGCATCGGCAGGCGGACTCTCAACCACTGCGCCACCAGGGAAGCCCTCTAATTCTTGTCTAAATTATTTTCCATCCAAGCAATCAGTGATTTAGGGAAAAAAAACCAACAAACAACAAAAACCATAAATCAGATCGCATCGCTTTTCTGCTTAAAACCTTTTAGAGGCTACTCACTGTGCCTAGAAGAAAATCCAAATTCCTTTCAGTGGCTCTAAATTCTTGAATTTTACTCTGTGTTCATTATGCCCAGGAGCATTAGTTTTTCTTCCCACAGGCCAAACTTTCTTGCCCTATGGCCATCAGACATACTGTCTCCTCTATCATCTAGAATGATATGTATTCTACCACTCTTCTACTGGCTAATATTCATTTTTCAAGTTTCAGCTGAAATGTCACATCTTCAAATAGGTCTTCCCTCACCAGAAGTTTTAAGTATTACTTTCCCACTCCCCACAGGCATATGATTGGCCTTCCTTAGATCCAATGAACTTTTTATTACTTCATTGTTTCTCTAATTTCCTTTTTTCTATATAGGAGAAGAGGAGATTTGGTGGACTAATTGATGATTCTGTCTCCAAAGAAGACGGGCTATGTACTTTTTATTCTAAATATGCCCTATGGAAACCTTCTTAGCGTTTCTTTCTTTCTTTCTATATATATATTTATGGCTGCTTTGGGTCTTCATTGCTGCACATGGGCTTTCTTTTTAGTTGCAGAGAGCGGGGGTTACTCTTCGTTGCGGTGCGCAGGCCTCTCGTTAAGGTGGCTTCTCTTGTTGTGGAGCACAGGCTCTAGGTGCATGGGCTTCGGTAGTTGTGGCTTGTGGGCTCTAGAGAGCAGGCTCAGTAGTTGTGGTGCATGGGCTTAGATGCTCCGTGGCATGTGGGATCTTCCCGGACCAGGGCTCAAACCCGTGTCCTCTGCATTGGCAGGCGGATTCTTAACCACTGTGCCACCAGGGAAGCCCTTCTTAGCGTTTCTAATAGATTTTCTATTATAGTCACAATCAGTCCCATGATAATCCAGCATACAGAAATCTTAAGTTAATAAATAAACTTATTTCCAGACATACAAGCATTCTACTCCAAAGACAGCTGAGAAGAGGTACTCGAACAATGCTTACTACTAATACTAATAATCAGAACTATTTAGCCTCCAGATAATATATGACAAGTAAAAGTAGCAATGTTCAATTTACAGAATCTCAAGAAATTACAAGCCTCCTAACCATTCCAACTTATGATCTAAAATAGAAATGGGTGGGAGGTCACACCCAAGAGGACTGACTGTAGATACCTATGTGAGTCTAAATTTAGGGGGGCAAACAACAAGAACAAAACATAAACAGTCTTTGTTTCCCTTCAGGACTACAGTCCTTTACCCTTGGTAACCTTTCAATGTCAGCTGGGAAGGTTTTAAAAATCCCATGCACAGACCAGACCCAGACCAATTAAGTGAGAATCTCTTGAGGGTGGGACACAGGCGTTAGTTTTTAAAGCCCCTTAGGTAACTCCAATGTGCTGCCAAAGCTGAGAACTACTGCTCCAGGGTTTCTACATCAGTGATCAGAAGCTTCAGCATCAGCTAGGAACTTGGTAGAAACTGGCAGAAATTCAAGTTCTAGGGCTCCACCTACTAAATCAACAACTCAGGACGCATGGCACCGGAATCTTTGTTTTTACTAGCTGTCTAGGTGATTCTGAGCTTGCTCATGTTTGATAGTTACTGTTCTAGGTCTTTATAAGCAGTGTCCTAACTATAGAATAAACCTCAGTAATTAATCTTACTTGATTTTTCAAATGGTGAAAGATAATTTATTTATCTATAAGGATTTTATCAATTAGACCCAAGTCATTTGAATGATTTTAACAACTGAGTTAGACCAGGGTAACTGAAAGTAGGAAAGAAGTACAAAGTAGTTCTTTGATAATGTGCTTTCTAAAGGGGCTGATGTATTTTATTGTAACTTTTTGAGTAGTAACATCACAGATTGAGGATTAAGATCACTATCACACTGGAAGAGAGACTCCCTCACACATTGCCATGAAATGATTAGGTGTAACAAGTAATGCCATTTTAGCCTTTGAATACTAGATTTTTTTTTTTTTAGATTTTTAAATAGTCCACAATAAAATCTCTTTCATGCCCAGTGATATCTTCTATTCCATATTCTAAAAGCACCATATGCTCTAATGATTGAATGAGTTGAATAGGTCAAGTGTGTAGAACTGTGCTTGGCCCATACAGATCATTTAATAAATATTAACCATTACTAGAACTGGTGAGAGGACCAAAAGCAACCTGAAATATGACTAGCTTGGATTCCTAAAGTTGTCCGAGATAATGTTGTGCCCCCCAAATTTCTCAAATTTGAAACCAGTTCTTATCTGATTCTTATCAAAATAAACGAGAACAAGTGATCTCTTACCTGTGGCAAATGTAACAAGATCTGTCTTTGTGTACTGGACACCCAGTACCTCCTCCGATTCCATACACATACTGATTGCTTTTGGAAGAGTTTTCAGCAAAATAGATCCCAGCTCCAAACATGCCACCTATGTAGGCATGCCTTTCGTCAAAGCCTTTATGAATAATTGCATTCACAAAGGGAGACCCTAAAATACATACAAATACATAACATTTTAAAATTATCTTAGAAGAAAAAGAACAAAAGCTAAAGCCTCTTAGAAGTTAAATTCTTAAACATATATACACCACCACCACAATAAAGCAAATTCAAAACACAAGGGTTAACAAGTTAACTGTCAGCTAGCTCACCACTTTAGAATAAATAGTTATTTTAGAAGAATTGCTAATATGAATGAATGTTTCTAATAGGGTGGCGGTTCAGATGCCAAAGTAAGGACACATACAGATTCAACTAGAAAAACAAACAGATCACCTGAAATATCAATGCTGGAGTTATCAAATTCCAGGCCCCAAATTCATACGTATCCAGACCAAGAGTCTCATAATTCACCTCTTACGGCAAGGCTGAATGCAATTAGGTCATGCAATGATGCCCACATCTGTGTACTTTTTCTAGATATCAAAAGTGGCCAAAGTGATCTTTTCATGTTCATTTTCTTCTTTACACCTCTTCTCTCCTATCCTTCCACTTCTCTGCCTTTTATCACTTGCTAGTACCAGATTTCAACTGTAAATGTGGTGTGTTCCTTCTTTCCCTACATATTGACTTCTTTCTCCTCCTTCCTTGCACGTGTGCCAAGAAGGAGCTTAGCCAAAGGAGAGGAGGTACTAAGCATGGGTACCAGGCCAGGGAGTGGAGTGAGGCTGGGGGTTGGGAAAAGCCAGTATAACACAACTAACTGATCCATCAAGATCAGTGTCCCTGTTCATAAAGGGACAGGAAAATACACTGAATTCCACTTTACAGAAATACTGAAGAATACAATAACTTATTTGAATTTGGAAAACCCAAAACCATTTCTATTATAAAACAGAAAAAATTATTCATTACAACCATCAAGTCAATACATAAATAAATATGCTCTGTGCCAAGAAATTATCATGATGATTTTTAGGGTATTGGAATGAGAAGTACCATTTAGATATTATATACCAATTCAGTCTGCTATAGCCATTCTTCCAGGGGACTGTGAAATTTAAATGTTGTGTTTTATAGCACTTTACCAGTCTCTAAAAATTTTCTGCAATCAAAGCCAACTGAAGGAACAGACTGGACCGATCATGGATAATGTGCCTGAAGACTTGATAAACACTACAGTAATATCTATATTAATCTTTGCTATAAACACGAAACACCAATCATCAACACCTACCAACTTGCAACATAAACAGGAAATTTCAAGAATGACAAGTAATGGTGCTCGCAATTCAACAAAAGTTCTCAGAAAACTCCATAGGTTCAATGACAGTGGCTCTTTTCGCTGAAGTTACATGTAGCCTTGAAACTTAGAATCAGTCAGAACAGGATGCATATATTCTTCTGAGGCAATTTTCAGATCTTATTTTAACTTTAATTCACCCAACCAGTTAAAAGTAAAACACCATTTTTCAGAGTAATCATCACACAAAATCAACTATATTAAAATAAAAGGGAAAATATGAATAGTCAACATTCTCATTTCTACACTTTTTCTGTTATGGTAATCCTATTTATACACGACCCACTGTAAAACATAAAAACTCAAAAAAGACGTTAAAAATACAGGGACTTCCCTGGTGGCCCAGTGGTTAAGAATCCGCCTGCAAATGCAGGGGACACGGGTTGGATCCCTGGTCTGGAAGATCCCACATGCCACAGAGCAACAAAGCCCGTGCGCCACAACTACTGAGGCTGTGCTCTAGAGCCTGTGAGCCACAACTACTGAGCCCATGCGCCACAACTACTGAAGCTCACATGCCTAGAGCCCGTGCTTCTCAACAAGAGAAGCCACTGCAATGAGAAGCCCGCGCACTGCAACGAAGAGTAGACCCTGCTCGCCGCAACTGGAGAAAAGCCCATGCACAGCAACGTAGATCCAACACAGCCAAAAAAAAATCACAAAAAAATATAAATTTAAAGATTTACAGAAATACTATTTATTTTTTAAAAATGACATGAGGAATATACAGATTCATTATTATTTCAAACCTGACAAAAAATGCGGAGGAGGATGGTGGTAGGGTTGGGGGAGAGGAATCTTACCATGAAACAGCATTCTTTCATTTGCATGGTTGTGGTTTTCTTCAGAAACTTCTTTCCTCCTGTGAGTGTATCTTTCCCATAGTTTCTTGTTACAAACTTTCTGAATCTTTAAAAAGAAACCAGAAAAATAAAATCTCTACATCATAATAATTAATCTTATCCAAAAATGGGCCACATAGGGCCAGAAGAAAGGCAAAACTTTTCTCTGAAATATAAATTATGTGTTATTTTTAGTCAACTAAAAAACTTTAACCCAACCATAAAAATGGAAATATAGGTACATTTTGGAAATCAAAAAACTACAAAGGGGAAAAAAGCTATATGTAAAGGTCAAGAGTACTGTTAATTGATTAAAATACTTCCATTCTCATTACTTTAGAATTATTACTAAAACACCTCCAAATCAGACATGCTGAGTTCTGTATGGAAGTATAAGAAAGAGAATACTATCCTTTCCCCCCTGCTTTATCTGGCTCAAAGTACCATCTTTATCTGTTTTTAATTAAAAATATTTGAAATACACAAGTCAGAATGGCCATCATCAAAAAATCTACAAACAATAAATGCTGGAGAGGGTGTGGAGAAAAGGGAACCCTCTTGCACTGCTGGTGGGAATGTGAATTGATACAGCCACTATGGAGAACAGTATGGAGGTCCCTTAAAAAACTAAAAATAGAACTACCATATGACCCAGCAATCCCACTACTGGGCACATACCCTGAGAAAACCATAATTCAAAGAGTCATGTACCACAATGTTCACTGCAGCTCTATTTACAATAGTGAGGACGTGGAAGCAACCTAAGTCCATTGACAGAGGAATGGATAAAGAAGATGTGGCACATATATACAATGGAATATTACTCAGCCATAAAAAGAAACGCAATTGAGTTATTTGTAGTGAGGTGGATGGACCTGGAGTCTGTCATACAGAGTGAAGCAAGTCAGAAAGAGAAAAACAAATACCGTATGCTAACACATATATATGGAATTAAAAAAAAAAAGGTTATGAAGAACCTAGGGGCAGGACAGGAATAAAGATGCAGACGTAGAGAATGGACTGAGGACACAGGGAGGGGGAAGGGTAAGCTGGGACGAAGTGAGAGAGTGGCATGGACATATATACACTACCAAATGCAAAATAGATAGCTAGTGGGAAGCAGCTGCGTAGCACAGCAAGATCAGCTTGGGGCTTTGTGACCACCTAGAGGGGTGGGATAGGGAGGGTGGGAGGGAGACGCAAGAGGGAGGGGATATGGGGATATTCGTATATGTATAGCTGATTCACTTTGTTATAAAGCAAAAACTAACACACCATTGTAAAGCAATTATACTCCAATAAAGATGTTAAAAAAAATTGAAATAGCCACACCAAACACACACACACACACACACACACACACACACACACACACACAAACACATACACCTACCTAGTACTCCCTCTATCCCTCCCTACCCCTCCAATTCCTAAAATTTGTCTGGAGAAGAGTTAAAGATGGATACTGGTTTCATTAGGAGTACTGTCAAAATTTACAATCCTAGTGCTGTTTCTTAGCTGTATTTAAGGGTGCTACAGCCCCCTGCTGGTCCTAGAACACATCTGGGAGCTGGTGGTTTTAGTCTTGGTTCAAATTAACTCAAAATACCATCACAGACATAATCAAGGCACACAACTGGCATAAACAGAGCTCATTAATGTTTAAAAATAAAAGGGAACAAAGTTTTATCAATGAAAAAACTTTTATTAGATATTACATTAAAATACCTTTATAGAGGAAGAAAACAGCATACCTCCCAAATTCAGTAACTTTGGAAATCAAACACATATTCTCTTCCCTGCCTGCACCCTTAACAAACCTCTACACATTCTGTTACTGCTTGCACACAAAAGGGACTTGACTGAAATTTGCCTGTAGTAGGAGTAATTATTTGTCTTATTAAAAATTACTATATATATATCCATGAATAGAAATCTCAAGATGTCACTCAGGTCATACTATGATATGAACTAATAAAATACAGCTCCCAGAAGAATAACCGTTTCACCTGAATAATGTGTTCTTGTTTTATATCATCTTATTTCTAAATAGTATGAACAGAGCAATCTCAATGAATAATTTTAGTATTCACTAATTCTAAAATATGACATCTATTAGTATACTCATAATAGTATATTATTGTGAAACAGTACTACAACACAGCTGAAAGATTTGATACTGTTCACCTTTGAGTTTAAAATTTAGGTATTAGAAAGATACTTGCCACATTTTAATTATAACTCTAACTCTTATAATGATTAAGAATATACCAATGTAGTTAATAGAAAATCACTATGCATCTCAAGTAGAGTATGCAGTTTGGTTGCTATATAGCTTCAACAACAACAATACAAACTAGCAAAGCTGAAAAAGGTCCTGAGAAGAGTAACTGATATCAATAACAGTCAGGACTCTCTTTAAAACATTTTTTTTAAAGACTATTTTTGGAAATATGGAAGGTATACAAGGAGTACTACTAAAATTACCAAAAATTGGTGTATGTGGGGACTCACAGAAACCTGGAGTAGTCACAGTTAGGACAAACAAACCATGGTGCAATTATAAAGATGGGAGTCCTTCCATGAGTCACAAAAAAATTCAACTTTGTTACAACAGAGTACCTTAATAGTAGTTTACATATTTAAAGTCCTAAACCTGCAGGATTTACCTTTACCCCAAGATAAAGCACAATCCCTAAACTTAAATATGTTCAACAGAGGCTGAACTAGTGTTTAGTACAGAGATTTGGAGATCTTAACCTTCCAAGGACATATTCTTTCCCAAAATATCCCCATATGCCCTGTGAAAGACTTATTGGGCTGGACAGATTACATTCTTGTGAAAGTTAATCATGGCTTCAGGCTTTGAAAACTATGGTCTCAGCAAACTTTATTTCCACTAACTTATTACCTTGAGAATATTGTATCTGTTGAAGATTCCACCTGCATGACCTCCATCTCTGTGCTCTCGGACTGTACTCTGCATCTGATGGAAAAATATTCCAAATATACGTGCATTAGCTTTTGTGTTTTTTTTTGATTTAGGGAACATGGTTCTTGACTCATATGATTCTATTTTTGAGAATACAAAATGGGTTTTTAACATTTTTGTTGTTTAGGGAATGAATTCTATAAGTTCACACGTACTATTTTTGAGGGATAGCAGATAGCTAATACAATCAATCTAAAAATACATATAGGTGAAAATTATACAATGCAAACTACAGGAAGAAAAAGAAACAAGCAGATGCATAGGTGAGCTAAACATACAAAGCCAACCACTTCACATACCAAAAAAACCCCCAATGATTTATTTGTTCCCATTTGTTTTGCTCTAATAAAGCACAATTTGTATTTCATTGAGAGTTGGAGTTTCCTGAGCTTTAGAACTAAGTCTCACTCAACTTTGTATCTCTGTGCTCAGCTCACACATTTAGGGTATGATGTTCTTCAAAGTGCAAGGCAGTATTCTAAGATTTTGGTGGATCCAAGAGTTTTATGGAAAGAAAGCTAGAAAAAAATTTCCTAGATAAGTAGCATTCACATGTTCTGGGTCTTGTCTAAGATACTGGGCTTTGCAATTGCCTTCATGAAGGAACAAAGTATTAGCAACCTCTTCTTCAACAGAATTCTGTGTATTAATTGTAGTGCTAAACCAAGTTATTAGAATTAAGGTTTACTGAGATAGTGTACTTTAAATGCTGATTTCAGAAGTTTTCCAGGTGGTAAAGAGTTAGGGACATTAAAAAACCCTGCTACATACATGTTCAAGTAGATCTGGAAACTTCTGGGAAATTTAGCCTACTGAACCAACATTTATTTAAGGTATATGAACATACCTCTTCCTCCACAGACTGAAACTCTTTATCATCAGGAGACAGATCTATGAGAATTGTTCCACTTCCAGAGGTGTTCAGAGTTAAGTATGGGTTAAGACCTATCAAATGAAATTTAAAGGTAAAAAAATATTTGCCAAAAAACCCCCCAATAAACATCAACCCAAAACAACCACCTAATTTATGATGCTTACTACCGATTTTAAAAAACTTTTTATTTTAGGATAATTTAGATTTACAGGAAGGCTGAGAGCACTCAGAGTTCCTGTGTGCTCTCACTCCACTTCCTAATATTACCATCAGGAACATTAATGTTTCCTTAATGTTACCATTTTACACAATCATAGTACACCTGTCAAAAATTAAGTAAAGTTCAGATTTTATTCGGATTTCACCAGTTTTCCCCACTAATGTCCTTTTACTTTACCAGGATCCAAACCAGAATATCACACTGCATTTAGATGACTGTTTTTTTTAATCTTACAAGTCATAAGGGTTTTGTGAGAATAGTTCACAAAATCTTTCTATTCTTTATTTCCTGTTTGTCACATGTTTTCTTCTTCAAATTATTTCCTTTATTAACTAGGCAGCCCTTTCAGCATTTGGTCCCTTTATTTTTTGTAAAATTGAGGAAGAAACTTGCGTGGCCTTAGGTAATTTTAAATCATCCAAGAATGAGAAGTCATAAAGTCTACTAACGATGGAATGCTTATTCTAACCCATGATAGATTCTTTAATTCAGCAATGAATTTGTCATATTTTCTGAATGTCAACAGTCAAGATAATCATATATATTTTTGTATCTTTACTCTCACAAAAGCTTTTTAAATGGAATCTTAAAACAGAATTTTCTAATTTCTTTGTTACAACTGTAACACAACTCTCCTTTAATCTCTACAAGATCTCCAGAGCTCCACTGTTTTCTGAGTTAGGGCTCAGATGCTTTACTGCTGGGTTAATGCATGACGGTTTGCCTCTGGAGACTAAGAGCACTGTTCTGGTCTGAGTAACAGTACTACCACCAACATGCCAAACTCTAATAAAGATGTATAGATATGGCTGAATTACAATGTCTACAGGAAGTATGGAGACTATACAGAGAAGGTATTTTATAGAAAAAATACTTAATAGAATAAAGTCTGTGACAAACACTTGACTAAGCCATCTTCTAATGGCCTCAAGAAGACATTTATCAGTGCTGAAAGATGAGAACAAGTAATCTATTTTTTTAAAAAATAAATTTATTTATTTATTTATTTTTGGCTGCATTGGGTCTTTGTTGCTGCGCGTAGGCTTTTGCTAGTTGCAGCGAGCGGGGGTTGCTCTTTGTTGCGGTGCGTGGGCTTCTCACTGTGGTGGCTTCTCTTGTTGTGGAGCATGGACTCTAGACGCGTGGGCTTCAGCAGTTGCTGCGCACGGGCTCAGTAGCTGTGGGTCACGGGCTCTAGAGTACAGGCTCAGCAGTTGTGGTGCAAGGGTTTAGCTGCTCTGCGGCATGTGGGATCTTCCCGGACCAGGGCTCGAACCTGTGTCCCCTGCATTGGCAGGCGGATTATTAACCACTGCACCACCAGGTAAGTCCCAGAAAAAGTAATCTACTGACTTGATGCACTGAATGATAGCTAAGGCTGTTAAGTCAGCGAGATGAGAGAGTGTCAGAAGCTTGCCACTGGTTCCATTTTGCAAATTGGGTATAATACAGGTATAGAATCTTGGCTTCAAATGAAAATGAGGAAGGTGGTAACTTTATGTAGGAAAGTGACCCTGATGTGCTAGATCAGACAGAGTCATTCTGTGTCATGATGTTTCTCCTCCATGTAGGAATGAATGTTCCTACTAAATTGTAGCTGGATGTTAACAGAATGACCAGAGGCAGCACGGAGGTACGTACCTGACACTTGAAGGCGGTGTACCTGTTTCCATCGTTTCCTGAGCCTTTCAACAGTCTTAACTGCTATCCTACCAGATCCAGTGTTTTCTAGTAGAGTCATGATGCCAGTCCACAACTGAGGGTTCTAGCTCCTCTTCATACTAACATTCTAGGGAGCCATGAATCTTCCCTCTTCTTTATCTCATAAAATTTTGTCTTCTATACTAGAAATATCCAAGACTATCTCGCATTTTAAATGTTCTGCCCCAGTTCCTATCAGGCAAGTAAAGTGCATCTACCTTTAATCAATTCTATTCCAGAATTCCAGTCTAAAACATTCTTTAGCTTGAATCACCTGATTTTCAAAGCTCTCTTTTTTCTTCTTCAAGAGATGGACCTATCCTGGCTAGCATACATCCTTCCCTAAAAATGCTCTCAGTTTTGCTAATGGGGCTTTGTCTTTAACCACAGTTGTACAGCCAGGTCTTCAATTACAGGATGTTTCTGACCCTGGGGTACATCACTCCCTCAGTTTAACAATGAACTTAAAATGTGGTTCTGACACCTAAAATAATTCATCTTTTATACTCAAGACCTGATATACAGGAAGTGTGAATATCTACTGAACAAATGCAATTTGCATTTTCCTAACATATCAACATTCAAGAGAAATAAAATATTTTTCAACTTTGTTTTGCTAAGTTTCTTTAGTTGCAACATTACTATTCCCCAATATTTTTTTTTTGTTTTTCTTTTGTTCCCCAATATTTTTACTGCAAGTGTTTAGAATTTAGCTACAACAAAAGAGATTCACAACATTATTTTATGGGCAGGCCTGAACACCTAGTCATTACCTATTATATTACCATAAGATATTAGATATCCAAGTTTCAGATCTTTTAGAACCATACAATTTTTGAGCTACAATAACTTCAGAAATAAGTGAATGGAAATAACGGAAAAAACTTCAGAGATAAAGCAACACCCACATTTCTCAATGGCCCAGACACTTCACTTAGGTTCACAGAGTTAAAGGTAGCAGCTCAGGAAGCTTAACAGTGGCAGATTTAAGATTCGATCCCAGGTTTCTGGAATCCTACTCAGTACGCTTCTTATTAAGTGGACTCTCTGTTACAGATTTTAAAATTATCATTTACTAAGTTGAGGGCTGCCTTTGTGCAAGCTGTTAAACTGATGATAGCAATGACTTAAAATGAAATACCTTGTTGCCCAGAGATAAGTCTCTCAACTCCTTTAATTAGTTTGTGTCTATGTCCATAAGCATTGATTCCAATCTCCTTCAGCTCCTTGTGCCCCATCTCAACTAATACATCCAAAGTGATCTTACAAAAGAGAATGAAACTGTTTAGAAGACTTGTTTGGAAGACATTCATATATTGGTGTTCTCACAATGTATTAGATTTATCCATTTATTTCAAATTATTCTAAACAGATTAGAAATGAAAGCACACCAGCTGTTAAACTGAAACTGAAAAGATGCAGATAATTAAACAGAAAGTTGAGTCATGAACTACCAAAAATATCATTATTTTCATTTAATATAAGAACCTGAGCAGAACTAAACTGTAAAACAAAAATGCATTTTCAAATTAGCCACATTTAGGCACACTATTTTACCATCACTCTGCATCCAACCTATTTACACAATGTCTTAATGTAATGTTCCTACAGACTCTGGACTATGCTAACTGATAACTTGAGCATCATTGTTCAAACTAAGCCTTTTACCTCAAATATATTATTCCCATTTTGTGAAACTGAAGACATTCTTTAAAATCCTGTATTTTTTTTACAAATCTTCCATGAAGCTTTCCCTGAACAGTCCAGCTTGTAGTAACCCTTTTTTTCTTATAATTTCTATGCCAAAAACTTGACTCTTTATATGTTCTTGGTATAGCTCCCTAACTAGATCGAAAGTTCCTTAGAGGTGCAAGTCTATAATAATTATATTTTCTGGACTCAAAAAATCAGTGAATGTATTCTGACAGAACACTTTAAATTAGGACTGTTCTAGAAACGCCCAGATATATAGTTTGTGTGTCTATGTGTCTCCCCATAGTGGCTAGCAAAGTGTCAGGCTTAGAGTGGGTAGTGACTGACACAACAGAATTGAACAAACTGAGCTCAAGGATAACTTACTTTTAAGAAATGAATACGCTAAACTTACTCAAGAAAGCTATTTTACTGCTACTACATAAGAAACAATTTTTATGTGCTAATAAACTAAATGGATATTCCAAGAACAAGCCAAATTAGAAGACTGACTGATTTCCAGTCTCTTAAAAAAACATCCTTTTCACCCCTCAACAGGCTGAATGGTTCAGGGCATTTCAAGTATGTTCTATTTTTCCCTTGAGGTTCCCCCAAACACCAAACCAAGCAAAACAACTCATGTACTTACCTGTTCTCTCTCAAATATATCCATTAGGTGTTCAAGTCCAAGATTCCTTACAAACTGAGTTATGCTAAAATCTACTCCTGGAACTAGAAAATAAAAAAAACCACAGTACACAAAATTTCATATCAGAATAACGTGTATCAACATTATAACAGCAAAGTTTTGTGACATTATTACATGCATGAAGAATGTAAAGATGAAGCAAAATATTAACAGCCGTTTGGGATATAATATTAAACTTAACATCAAAAATTGCAAGGAGAAAGCTATAAAATTTCAACATTATTAGAAGAGAAGAGTTAACCAATGGGGAACTCTCATGTTACAAAGATATCTTTTATCTTTTCTTTTTAAGAGATTTTATTTTTAATTGTATCTTTCAAATATGTTTCCATACAGCTTAAACTAATAAAATGTTATATGTCAATTATATCTCAATTAAAAAAGCAAAGTCTCCCTATCTTTGAAGAGGTAATAAGCTATTTTACAAAAAAAGTTTATGAAAATAAGTTCCAGTGTTGCATAGGGTGAGATCAATTTTGACAGGTAAAAGGTAAAGAGACTGTAGGTATGTGTCTTTTTTTCTTTTCTTTTTTTTTGGCTGTGCCACATGGCTTGTGGGATCTTAGTTACCCAACCAGGGACTGAACCTAGGCCCACAGCAGTGAGAGCACTGAGTCCTACCCACTGGACCGCCAGGGAATTCCATTTCTTTTCTTTTTAAAAAATGATATTCAAAATTAGGTATTTTGATGTGGGGTTAAAAGTATTTCATAATTCTGTAATAGTACACTGGAAGAGATAAATAAAGGCATAAGTACTCAACCAAAAGGACTTCTATACCTTTCAAAAAGTATGTTTACATCTAAAGAGTAGGTTAGCAGCAGAACACTCATCAAGTCTCATCGCAGAGGGAGAAAGTTTCATTAGGAATTCTAATACTAATGTAAAGAAAACAATAAAAGGCTAAAACTTTTAGGCTATGTTAATCTGATACTAACAGTTGTATCTAAGGTTAAAAAAATGGCTTTTTAGTAATCCAAATGACAATATGTGGCTACAATACCAGTTATTTTGGCTGAATGTCTCACCTTCCTTTTTCTCCAAACTGGAAGCACCCTCTGTTCCACTTGAACTAACTACTGAAGACAGTTCAGAAAAACTGCCGGATAAGTTGTCAAGACTGCTGGCTGCAGAAAGGCTTGATGGGCTGGATGGACCTGAAGACAGAGCATCTGCAGTGGCTCCTGGGCTTCTCACGCCATTGAGCACTTGAGATTTATAACATGAAGGCAGAGCAGAAGGGGGCATGGCTGCTGTCAGGAGAGCACTGACATCATCTGCCTAGGGTATATGTCAGAGAGATGAAATCTGCAATAAGCAAGTTTTAAAATTCTATACTATACCCAACAGAACGCATTAAAAAATATGAAAAAACCCAGCAGATTTGCACTAGAATTGCTTATTATATAAAAATTATTTTACAAAGTGAACCAAATAAGTAATATTCAGCTAAATAAGTGATATTCAGCTATTGAACATAAAACATTAATACAGAACACATCTTCTGAGACATACAAAATAAAACTGTTAAATGTGGCAAAGCAAGAAAAAAATCCTAAGATACCATGATTGAAAAGCACTGAATTTTAGAAATATAAAATTTAAAAAGATTTAAAATCTTTTAAAGGCATTCTGAAGATGTAATTCAATCTACATAGAACTTTAGCAAACAGAATGAGGTGTGTTTTTTTTTTTTTTAAATATCCAGTAATATATTTGTTCCTCAAAACTGAACATTTGGAAGGGTAGGAAAAAAGATAATCATTTTAATCAAATCTGCTAGAATGGAAAAAAAAATCCCAACTTTACTGGTATATTAATTTGTTTAATAAGTAACAAATAACTATTCTTTAACAATGCTCAATTAAGACACTAAGTAATTAACATTCAGCAAGAAGTAAACAGTACTTGTTTTCATGGCTTTTCATTTATACTGCCTTTTCAATCCTCACCCTTTTCTTCCCCTGAATCTGCGGACTCCCATGACACTCATAGTTGGTATCTAACACTTAAAAGTAACATTAGCACAATTTTTGGGGTGCTTTTTATGTACTTGATACCACGCCGAGGACTTTAAATATATCACCTCATTTAATTCTCATATTAACCAGATATATTTTACCTGCATTTGGAGATTAGGTAACTGAGGCTTTGAGGTTAGGCAACTTGCAACACTGTACAACTGTAAATGGTAGAGCTGGAATTCTAAGGCAGGTCTGTTTGACTCTAAAACCCATGCATGTTTAGTGCACCCTGTTTCAAC